>NC_132781.1:81775614-82077073 GCF_048418805.1 Vulpes vulpes
AATTTGACATCTGACCAAAGAACTTGGAGAGAACATTCATATTTAGATGAAATGTATTTATAAAGCTATTTCATTATGAAAAGTTTTTTCTAACTACATTGATAGGAGAGGATCAGTAACTTCTCTATGTCACACAGCAAGTAAGTAACAAAGATGGATCTCAAACACTCCTAACTGCTCTAAATAATCCAGATGACTCATAGCATCACCAAAACCTCTTTATTTTTTAAATAATAAATTTATTTTTTATTGGTGTTCAATTTGCCAACATACAGAATAACACCCAGTGCTCATCCCGTCAAGTGCCCCCTTAAGTGCCTGCCACCCAGTCACCCCCACCCCCCGCCCTCCTCCCCTTCCACCACCCCTAGTTCGTTTCCCAGAGTTAGGAGTCTCTCATGTTCTGTCTCCTTTTCTGTTATTTCCTACCCATTTCTTCTCCCTTCCCCTCTATTCCCTTTCACTATTATTTATATTCCCCAAATGAATGAGACCATATAATGTTCTCTCAAAATTCCCCTTTAAGAAGAAGTCCAGTGGAACAATCCACAAAAACAGGGACTGAATAGATATCATGATGACACTAAACTCATATCTTTCAATAGTAACTCTGAACGTGAACAGGCTTAATGACCAAAACCTCTTTAAATCTTAGTCCTTGTCTAGATGCTATGCTCTTCCTTCCCTATATTTCCGAAAACAATTTCTTGAAAATGAAAGAGCAATGCCTTCTTTGTGAACTTCATCACTTCCTTTTTTTGTAGTTCGAATTAGTAAGGAGCATTTATATTTCCAAATTTTTGGAATTTTTCAAAACTAGACAAACAATACCTTAAGCCAATGGGTAAAGATATTAAAGACTGGATTCTTGCTTTCACTGAAAGGTTGGACAAAATTATTTCAGGATCACCTGCCAAGTTCAATAGGACACAGTGTTACAACTAACTTTAAGTTGTTTTATTATTTAAAATAAATAATTCTAAATGTTTTGAAAATAACTGTAAAACATTTTATAATAGCGGTTTTTTCAAATATATGTAATGTTAATGTGCAAATTACTTTAAAAGTTTTTGAAATTTATATAAGGACCCCATAAAGCTCTAGGACTATTTTCTCTTTCTATTTGCCACTTACATTTCTCTTGCTAAATGTATATAATTTGTTTTGCTATAAATAGTCTATCTTTAGAGCCCAGCCAACATGGTGTCTGATAATGACTCTCTGACATCAATCAGCAGTGCATTTCTCTCTCAAGAAAATGATGTAGTTTATGTGTAATGTGTATTGTCTTTGTGGTACATAAGTATCTATATGGTAATTAAACCATCAGCTAGTGCAATCATGTGTTATTATGGGGAAATGTTTGTGATTAGACTAAAAGATGATTATTATATTAATATTTCAAATGGCAGAGTGTGTCTGAGGAGAAGCTATTTCTAGAAGGATCTGGGATGCTGTCCTTCAGACAAATTCCATAACTAAAATCCTAACTACATTAATCTAATATGGACCTGCATGTCTTTTCCCACAGACTACTAGAGATTCACTGGATTTAGAGAGAAGAGGGAAATAGAGTATGAAACCAAAAGAGGAGCATCAAATCAAATAAATACGGAACACTTCCATCTGTACTCAAACAACAGGCTCGATGCTACTGGTTATAGACACAAGTTCTGAAAGCTTTGCCTGACCTCAGAAAGGCTGTATTAGCAAGAAGGCAAAAGTATGCCCATGCTTTTTAATTGAACATTGCAATATAAATGTATTCGTTTTTTATTGCTGCTGTGACAAATGATCAACAGTAGATTAAAGCAACACAAATTTATTATCTTTCAGTTCTGCAGCTCTGAAATCTCATCAGGCTAAAATATAGAGGTCCCTCAGAGTTGATTCCTTTCTGGAAGCTTTAAGGGGAGAATTGATTTCTTTGCCTCTTCCCATTTCCAGAACTTGTCCACATTCAACCCCTTGGGGCTCCATCACTCTATCTTCAAAGTTAGCAACATCAGATTTCTTTCTTACCCTTCTTCTATTGTTGTATCTCAATCTGACATCAGAGGAGAAAGCTTCTCCACTTTTAAGGACGCATGTGCTTAGATTGGTCTCATCTGGATAATCCAAGTTAACATTATCCAGTATTCTTAACCTTTATCATAACTCTAAATTTCCCTTTGCCGTGTAAGGTAACATATTCATAGATTTTGAGAATTAGAGTGTGGACATTTTTTTGGGGGGGTCATTATTCTGCCTACCAGACATAATGAAAAGGTAGTTTAAAAATTAAGCTTAAATTATAGTATAGAGAAAGGAGAGAGAGAGCTATGTGGGCAAGATGGAAAGGAAGAGCTTATCACGGAGGTAGAGGATAAAATGATTCTTGAAAGTACATTATTTGCTTTTCGATGTCTTTTCTGCCCCTTGAATTAATTTTATTTCAGAATAATCAATTATTTTATCAGGGTTTTCCAAGTTATTAGCATAGATGATAAATAACATCATTTTAAATATTTTCTCAAATTATCCACAAAACATCCCGACTGTAGAGGTATTATTATTATCCTTGTTATGTAGATAAAGAAAATTAGATTAAGTAAATTGCCTCAAATCACATATCTTGTATGTATTTATTTTATCTTGTATGTATTAAAACTAAATTCAAACCTACCTGATTGGCACCTGTGCCCACAGTTAACTACCATACTCTATGATGCTTGTTTATATTTTCCTTCAAAAATCTAATACTTGTTGTGGTATTTTCCTTTTTAAAACTATGTTTATATTTATTTTCTAGATATAAAATATTATATTTGATGTTTCTTACATGCTATTTTTGTATGTTATTTTCAAATGTATTGATTTCTCCTTTCATGTTTATAATTTTCTTACTCCTTTTTTCTTCTAATTTATTTTTTCTTCAAACATCTGGTGTTGAATGCTTAATTATATTTTCTTCAAAAAGTGTAAGGCATGAAATTAACTTCTGAGTATGAATTTTACCGTATCTCAAAAATATTGAAAGGCAATATGTTCATTCCAATTATTTTAAGAAAGTTGGTAATTGCATTGTTGAAAATTTCCCCCATGGGAATTCATGACTATTACAGACAAACAAAAATCAAGAAACCAAAATAAGTAAGTAAGTAAATAAATAATCTTATCACCTAGAGATCTAGAGGTGTCAGGATAGTTCTGGTTAGTCATTTGGTGAGCAGGATTCAAGAATTAAATTTTGGTATATATTTACAAAAATAAGATAATACATAAACTGTTTACTTCCCTTGTAGAAACATAAGAAAGAGGTGTTATCATGTCAACAAATCTATCTTTTCATCATCATTTTTGCTGATTGCGTAGTAGGCCTTCAGTGAAGATATTATAATGTATTTAAGTCTCCCTAATTTTCCCAATTTTCCATTAGTATAAGCAACATTCCCTTTTATAATATAGTTAACTAATCTTCTATAATTTTCCCAATTTTTCATTAGTGTAAACCACCACAGCAACGAACATCTATGTACTTCTGCCTTTGTCTATCTACTCTTTCCATAGATGCTACTTGCCTCTGATTATCTGCTTTGTATAAAATAGTATCAGGATATTGCTAAGTAAGTATATGAGTTCTCCTCTCAGTTTTCTTGGAGCTGAATCTCTTTACCAAAATGTGAGTTTGAACTAGTCATTTAGGCCTTCTGTGCTGGTTTTCTCATGCATGGCTAAATAATAATACTGACCTCATGGGATTGTGGTGAGAATTAAATATGACAGTTCATGTAAATGATTTACAAAACTGCCTGACATACATTGTCAATAAATGTTAGCCCTTATAATTTGGATTTATTCCTAGAAATGAAATTCAAAGTGTCAGAGGGAAATCACATTTTACGGTGATGTAAGACTGCTAACATACCATTTGAACTTAGAAGATGTTTAAAAGATAGCTTCTCCTACAGTACACAGGTGTCTTAAAAAAAAAAAAAAGCAACCATCAAAACATAAGCCTTTCCTGGTTTTAGACATTGAATTCAAAGAGCAGTTCTAGGGGATTAGTTTATATCAGGGAAAAGTATCCAGAGAAAGAGGTGGAAGATTCTGTTACTTTGAAAATGAAAGAAAAAGCAATAAAATACACACCTAAAAACAGATCATTAATATTCAACATGTATTTCTGATTGTTTTATTGTTTTCAACCCAGTTAGTGCCCATACCATAATATGTGTATAAATATTATCTTATGGAGTCATTTCATCTGTCTGTAAAACTATTAGGAGAATTTATATTTAAAAAATGAAACTTTGCTTCAAAAAATAGAACTGTTGTATTAATAAAAGAAGCTTATGTTAGGGAAGTGTAAAAATGCCATCTGTGAATACTGTTAATGCTCAGTTAGCCATTGGATATCTGCTGGCTAGATTTTCTGTCAGAAAAAGAATAATTTCTAAAAAAAAAAAAAGAAAAAGAAAATCATTTCTGTAGATAAGAGATGATGGTTTCCAAAAAAATCACTAAAAATGCATACATTTATGCCAAGCGTCCTGAATAATAATCTAAATAAACAATTTTTTTGGCTGAATATAACTCATCACAAAATGGTTACTTGGTTTATTTTTGTGGGCCAACCCTAGATTAATACTTCAGGGGCAGAATGACTTCTTGACATCAGGAAGGCTGTGTATCTAATGCTATTCTATCCGGAGCACAGAGAGTTCACAGGTCAGAGTGGAAGAGAGGAGAGATGCTCAGAAAAGGAGCCCTGGAGATCTGCTGAAGGTCCTGGACCCTTCCTTGAGTCTTCAGCTGATACCAATCAGTGGTTTTATGTCAAGAAACTGCCCCAGGCTGGAGAAAAAAGAAAATACCCCAAACAGTAATGAAAAACCATACCAGGAATTCACATGGACCGGGAGATGTGTATGTGCACAGCAGCCAAAGTGAATAAACCCCATAATTCATAAGGCATTGGGTAGCAGACTCAGACAAACGTTGCTTCAGAAATGGGGCAAAATCAGCCTTAAATAAATGCTTTTCTGATCCTGCCAAATGAAGACTAAAGGTTTTGAAGTAAATTAACTGTCTTGTAGGATAAATTTCAAGAATACTTACTGAGAAGTACAATATACTTGTATATAGGTCTATACAATACGTACGTATGCATTAGTGTAGGTATCTATCCTATAAACGTCGTCTGTTTACATGCATATGTGTAGACTTACGTGTACAACTGATATCGCATGTTTTGATGAACAATATATTTTCAATTAGAGAACCACATTATAGGTGAGTACTTCATTAGAAGTGTGGTGCCGTGTTTAAATTTTCTGATTAACACTATTTTAGGATTCTGACAAAAAGAAGGACAAATATACGAATTATACCTTCACACAGAATGACAGCATGATACATCACACAAAAGATTTACATTATAAAATGTATTTTGGCAGAATTACATTTTCATCTGGCACACTGCAACAAGAACACATTGAAGTAGATCATTTCATATAGTGCCATCATCCTAATTTATCACATTAAATTAATAATTTGCTGTATGAATTCAACTGGGCCTGTAGTTTTCTTTGCAGTCAACTTTAAAATGTTTATAGTTTTAAAGCAGTAATAAACATAATGAGCTTATACCTAGTTTTATATTTCTGCATGTCCAAGAAATAATTTAACTGAGACAACATGAGATTATTTTTGGGAAGGATTTCATATAGTAATTCAGCTAGATTTTTCATGGCTACTGTATTATATGGGGAAAAAAATTCCTAACAGGTCCAGGGGGTTGAAGTCATGTCTGGAAACATTTTAACTATTAACTTTGGACAAGATCCTTGAATTCAAATGATGAAAGCTGCTGTCTAATTTAGATTTTTTGATAATTTTCCTCTTTTCCTTCATTAAAATGCAACTATTTGCATTCCATTTACTTTGGCCCTCTGTACTATCTGAAGTAAAATAAACAAAAACAGAAACAAAAAAACTTGTACCTTGCCAGAAATTGCAACCCAATATCTGCAGTAGAGGGAGGTTTGGGAGAGATAGACCTCTTGTTTCCTCTTGTTACTGGAACCATGCTTTCTCGCCCGTATATTTCACTAGTGCAGTATCAATGCAAAGAAACACAAAATCAGCTTGCATTCATTGGTGGCAAGGAAGAAAAAACAGCCTTAGGCAAATTAAATGAAAAGATGACTTATTAGGAGTCTGTGAGATGACCAAAAGCTAAAAATCTGGCTTTAGAATTAAAAAAAAAAAAGGACCGGCTCCAGTGATCTAAGCAGGCAGTGGAAACAATCACTTCAGAGCACCCCATTTGAACTGAAGGGGCTCCATCCATGTGCTGTCTGTTATGCCATCACAAAACAATTATGCCAATACTTAGTAGCTTAAAACAACCATTTTATCATGCTTATGGAGTCTGCATGTCAGAAATCCAGACAGGGCCCCTCATATTGAGACCTTAGCTAGAAAGACTCAACAATAGGTTAAGGCACTGTATTGCTGGATGCTGAAATTATTTCCAGGCATCTTCTTCTTCTTCTTCTTCTTCTTCTTTCTTCTTCTTCTTCTTCTTCTTCTTCTTCTTCTTCTTCTTCTTCTTCTTCTTCTTCTTCTTCTTCTTCTTCTTCTTTCTTCTTCTTCTTTTTAAAGATTTTATTTATTTACTCATGAGAGACACAGAGAGAGCCAGAGACACAGGCAGAGGGAGAAGCAGGCTCCATGCAGGGAGCCTGATGTGGGATTCGATCTCAGGACCCTGGGATCATAACCTGATCCAAAGGCAGATGCTCAACCACTGAGCCATCCAGGTGTCTCTCCAGGCATCTTCATTGTCAGTTGACAGTTGATGCTAGCTGTAAGTTAGGGCCCTCAACTGGAGCATTTTCACAAAGTATCTCCATATACTGTGGACTTCTTCATAACATAGTGGCCTCAGGGTAGTCAGAAATTTTATGTGGTCACTCCAGGTACTTTAAAAAATGTCCCAAATACAAGGCAAAAATTTCAAGCTTTTGGGGACCTACTTTTAGAAGTCATATACTGTCATTCAGCCATATTCTATTGGTTGAGTTAGTCATGAGCCAATTCAGATTCAAGTGGGAAGGATAGACCCTTTGCAAAGGGAGTGTGGTAACTTTCCTACTAATGTAGAAGACCATGCAGGCGGGGGGACGTTGTGGTCACCTTTGGAAAATATCATGTCATTACCTCTTTCCTATTTAGACATAAGGACACATTTGATTTCAGTGAGCATCTGAATGGACAGGTTTATGCCTATATTTCTGTCTAGAATCTCACCTCCTTTACCAGGAAGAACTTTGTGGAGAAGATGATCATCTGATTTATTTTTATTTTTATTTTTTGCAGGTTATTAATTGTTCTTTTTTTTAATAATAAATTTATTTTTTATTGGTGTTCAATTTGCCAACATACAGGATAACACCCAGTGCTCATCCCGTCAAGTGCCCCCCTCAGTGCCCATCACCCAGTCACCCCCACCCCCCGCCCTCCTCTCCTTCCACCACCCCTAATTCATTTCCCAGAGTTAGGAGTCTTCATGTTCTGTCTCCCTTTCACTATTATTTATATTCCCCAAATGAATGAGACCATATAATGTTTGTCCTTCTCCGATTGACTTACTTCACTCAGCATAACACCCTCCAGGTCCATCCACGTTGAAGCAAATGGTGGGTATTTGTCATTTCTAACGGCTGAGGAATATTCCATTGTATACATAGACCATATCTTCCTTATCCTTTCATCTTTCGATGGACACCGAGGCTCCTTCCACAGTTTGGCTATTGTGGACATTGCTGATCATCCGATTTAGAGAAAGGGAACTATTGGAGGGAAATGGAGGCTGGAGGAAATATCCAAGAGGAGATTTAGAATCCAGTGTGCCTTTTGGTATCATGTCACAGCAGCATGCAAAATACACCAAGGGCAATGACTCTATGAACTTCATAAAGTTTCTTAAAGCTTTGAATTTCCTTGTGTTTGTCTGTTTCCTCAAAGAGATTTGAAGTGAAAACCTTCATACCAAAAAGTCATGTATTTGTCTTCGAGCGTACCAATAAAATGTTGAGCTGAAGTAAAGATAAACCTCTACGGGGGCAAATGTGAGCGAGGAAGGAGCCCCAGGAGAAAGAGTGTGTAGCGTTAACAGTTAAAGAGGAAGGAAAAGCAGGCTGGGCCTGTGGGGATTACACAGGAAAAAAGAAAACAACAGGAAACTGGCCTTCACCTTAAACATAGCCCTTGGGATTTTGCAATCTGAAATTCCTGGAAAGGTGATACAGTGGCTTACAGCAAGCCTGAAGTTAACTCTGCCGGCTATGTCAAACTAGATCCAAAAAGCATAAAAAATAAAAACAACAACAACAACAACAAAAAAAAACCAAACCAAAACAAACAAACAAAAAACTTAAACATGTTAAACATCTGGATGTCAGCCAGGAGCTGTGTGCAATGGCTAATGCAGAAGGATGATTCTTTTCTCTTAGGCCCTTCCATTGGTTCTACCTATTTTCCCCTTTTTTCCTCTCTCTTTTCTGTACTTCCCACTACTTTTTGTTTATCTGTAAGTCATGTTTAGTGTTGGCTCTCCTTTTACAATTAGTGAAGGCAGGAGGAGAAATGAAAGTATTAAAAATCATCTATTTCAACAGTCTCGTTTTAACAAGAAGGCAGCCTCAGAGAAGTAGTGCCGTGCTCAGAGTCAACGTGGATGCTTGGTACTAGCAGAGTTGCCAATGAATGTTGCTTCCATGTGTTTCCTGGTATATGAGCCTGCCTTTCCAGACTTGCTTGAGGCTGAGGTCCCAGACAAGGAAGATGATAAAACTATCAGAAGGTCCTATGCCAATTTGAGCTCTCTGGGAAGGTGATGGCATGAATGGGAAAGGCATGAGATTTGGGGGGTAAGGTACCTATGAAGAATAAAGAAGAAAAAAAGAGGTTTCAGATCACAATGCTAGTCTGACACTGTGAAGGAGGAGGGAAAGGAAGGAAGAGACCCTAATTCCTATATTGTTCTGAGACAATGTAAGCAAGGCTGTTGGAATGTCCAGAGTGAAGATTGATCGTCAGAGGATCCCACATTGGGCAGCAATATCTCAGCTCTAAAATCACTTGTCACTCTTCAGCCGTTGGCTGAGAGCAGCCTGGAGGTGGTGAGAACACTGCAGTTGATCCCAAGTGTGCAAGCATGCTCCTTGCAGCAGATTCTCTCTTGAAGCCATTCTGAGTCACAGCCTGTAATGACTGCTCGGTTGGCTCCTGTGTAACCTACTTCACATGGGTCTGTGTATTAAAGTGGGCAAGTGGATTGGTTGTCTTCTGCTGTGTAACAAATTACCACAGACGTAGTGGCTTGAAACAGCACAGAGGTATTATCTCACAGCTTCTATAACTTAAGTCTGAGCACAGTTTCTCTGGGTCATCCACGAGGCTACAGTTCAAGTGCCTGCCAGGGCTGGGTTCTCATCTGAGGCTCAACTGGAGAAGGAGATGATTCTCCAAGCTCAGATGGTCATTGGCAGAGTCCATGTCCTCACAGATTGTCCAATTTCCAGCTTCATTTGCTTTTTGCCTGTTGACAGAGACCATCCTCGGTTCCTTGCTATGTGGCTTTCTCAGGTAGGCAGCTGGCCTTTCTAGAGCCAGCAAGGGGGAGATTCTTCCGGTAAGATGGGCTTTATAATCTTAGGTAATGTAATCCTGTACATGTAATCGTGTTTATCCCATCATTTTTGTTGTATTCTGTTGGTCAGAAGCACGTCACAGGTCCCACCCATACTCACTCAAGGGGAGGGGACTACAGAAGGGCATGAGTACCAGGAGGTGTGGACGATAGGGGCCATCTTAGACTTCTGCTTTAGAGAGCCTGTGTTTATTGGGCCCACGGGGTGACTGAGCTTTTGTATATGCGAGCATTTGAGTTCTCCCCTCTGAGACTAAACCTTGAGAGATTCAAATATAGGGGTGTTCATTATCTCAAATTATTTTGAATATTCACAAGTAGAACAAGTTTATTCACTTGCTGTAAGTTATATACATTATCAGAATGGGTTTGATAGTGAAAGTTGGGAGACACTAACTATGTAAGTGTCCTAATGACTGAATATATTTTCCCCACCCACTCCATTGAACTCCACGCTGCCAAAATACCCTTTCACTTAGATTCATCCAAACTGGATCAAGTCACTTAATATTCTTGAGCATCAGTTTCCATACTCATTAGTCTCCTGATCCCATCTTAGGAACCTTAAGTGCCTGAAGTTATCCCCTCAAGTATGAATGCTCTCCCCAGACTTTGCAATCACCTCCTGTAGGTCTTTGTTGAAAAGCCACTTTCTCAGTGAAATGTATCCCACCAATTTATTTTAAATTGCAACCTACCCCTTGCTTCTGTGCTCTTGATTCTTTTTACCCTCCTTGACTTTTATTCTTTCCCACAGTATTTATGGCTTTCAAGTACACCATATATCATTACTCATTTATGAGATTTCTTTTTTATTGTCTGTCTGTGCCTTTCAGAATATAAGTTTTATGAAAGCAGGGATATTCACCACCTTTGTTCATTCACCTAGCTCAGGTACCTAGAGAAATAATGTAGATAGTAGGCACTCAACAACAAAAAATACTTATAGAATGAATTAATGTCTGAAAACAACTCTCTGGGATATGTATTATTACTACCTCAGGTTACAAATGAGCAAACAGATGCACAAATAGGTAAGCAACTTTCTGTGGTTGTTCAAATGATAATTGACAGAGTCTAGAGTCAAATTCAGGTTGTGTGATGATGGAGACTGAGCTCAAGACACCATGCAATATTGCTTTGCATGGAGAGAAAGAAAAAACATGCAGACCTGAAACTTTTATGTTGCCTATAAAAACAGATAACCCTTCTTAACAATTTTGCTTCTCTGTCCTAATACTATGTCTCTAGAAGTTGAAGCACACATTTTCATAATTTTCAGAAAAATACAATACAACAAGAAACAAGTCCATCACACAGATGCATATTTTACATTTAAGTATTGTTACATTTTCCCCTCCAACAGTATTCTCTCTCCTAGAATTCTAACATTTTCCTTAGCAATTAAATCTCAATAGTAGAAAGGAAACAAATACTATTAATAGAGTTCCTTTTAGTTCATCTTTCTAGATGAATCCTTAGCAAGGAGAATAGCTGAGTAGACTTAAATTAATGACTGTTTGGAGGTTGTCAAGCACTTTATAGAACTCAGTATTTGGTCTAGTTCATTATTCTTTGTGGATCTCACTCTCACTAAAATACATCTTTATAGTCAAGTTTCACATCAAATCTGGGTCAAAATTATCTAAGCTTGACCTTGAAGGAAACTATGAAAATTAGACGATAATTGCATGATCTAATCAGGGAATTCCTGAGCAAATTCATTGCCACTATGAATGCTTTTAATAAAAATCTTCCACAGATAGTTTTCCTGATTGCCAACTACATTGCAAGGATCGTAACAGAAGAGTGTTGGATAAGGAGGCAGGAGACCCAAGGTCCTAACCCTAGTGTTATCGTTGTAGTACAGTGTGGCCTCGTGTAAATAATTTTTTCTCTCTCAATTTCAAATATTTCATCAATTGGGGAGAGTCCCCTTGTGGCTTCTGCTGTGACTTCCTGCCCTAATAAGACCTTTGAATCCATGAGAAGTGAGAAATCCCTCTTTAATAGAAAGGTTACATGAAACAGACTTTCTACTCTGAGACTATGATTTAAAGCCTGCTGAACTAAAATCTAGGATCTGAGTATATATCTAAGGAACTGGTGAACAGATGGCCCCCAGTTGTCTACTGGCTTCATTTATTTTATATTAATGATGGAAGGAACCTCAAGAAGGACGATTGTTGTACACTTCCCTTGGATCCTGTATCAGTCAGCTATTATCAATAATAAAACCCATAACAAATCACTGCAAAGTTGCTTGCAACAATAAATATTTATTCATATCCTCACAGGCCAGAACGTTGAATGGCTTGTTGATCTAAGCTCTGTTGGGCAGTCTACACACCTGGGTAGCTGGTTCAGCATCCAACTCTTGGTTTCAGCTCAAGTCATGATCTCAGGCTTTCTATAAGCTAAGTCTGGCTCTGGGTTATCATTTGGGTTCTGGGCTCATATATACTTGATTTTGTTTGTTCTAGGGACCAAGTTGATGGGACATCAGCTATTACAAAAAATGGTCATGGCATATTTCTGAACCACAAGAAATAAGCCAAACCACGTGGGGCTTTTACTTCTGTTACATATGCCAATATCACATTGGCCAAGGCAAGTCATGTGGACAAGTCTAATATCAAGGAGTAAGAAAGTATCCTTTCTTGAGGTATAGCATGGTTGTAGATGTAGGGTAGTGAAGAGTTACCAATAATAGTTCAATCTATCACAAAGGCAAGCTGAAGGGAAACGTGTGTTCCTGAAGCTAGCTTCATGGACTGATTTGAACCCTATCAAAGGAAAAAACAAATTCTCAATTTTGACACGTCTTACAGGCTTTATCAGAATTCAGTCCCTAATAGGGACTGGAGGAACATAGTGCTGTTCTGTTTGTGGGAGATCATGACAGTATTTTATTTAGGGTGAAGATGTCTGAGTTGCATTACTATGGGCTTGGAAGCAGTGCCATGTGGAGCAACAGTAGCATCAATAAAACTAGTGGTCTGTGACTCCCAAGTGCCTCTTTGAGTGGTAGCCCTCACTGAAGAATATGAAGACTTGAGCAGATTTTTTCATAAATGGTTGTCTCATTTTCCTGGGTCTATCTCAAAATTAAATGGAGAAAAATAACAGGTGTTAGGACTGAATCATGTATCCTGAAAATTCTTATATTGAGTCCTAACCTCCAGTACACCCTAAGATGTGACTTGCTTAGAGATAGAGCCTTTAAAGAAGCAATTAGGTTAAATTAAATCATAAGACGAGGCCTAATCCAATAAGTCTGGTGTCCTTATGAGAAGGAGAAAAGACATCAGGGATGGACATGCACAGAGAAAGACCATGTGAGGACACAGCAAGATGGTGCTGTCTCTAAGCCAAGAAGAGAAGCTTCAAGAGAAACCAAACCTGCTGACACCTTGATCTTGGACTTCCAACCTCCAGAACTCTGAAAAAATAAACTTCTGTTGTTTAAGCAGCCCAGTCTGGTGACTGGTATTTTGTTAACACAGCCCTAGCAAAATAATGCAGATTTTGGTATTAAAAAGAAGGGATCTGCTATACCAAATACCTACAAATGTGGAAGTGACTTTGTGGAAGTGGGATGGGGAAAGGCTCCAAGAGCTTTAAGGTGCATGTTAGAAAAGTGCAAATTGCCTTGAAGAGACTTTCGGTAGAAGTATGAACGTTTAAAGGTAATGCTCATGAGGTCTCAGTTGGAAATGAAGAATGTTATTAGAAACTGGAGGAAAGGTGATCCTTGTTATAAAGTGGCAAAGCACTTGGTTGAATTGTGCTTAGTGTTCTTTTGGAAAGTGGAACTTGTTTGTGATGAATGTAAATATTTAACTGAGGAGATTTCTAAGAAAAAATGTCAAAGGTGCAATCTGGGTTCTCCTTACTATTTGTAGTACACTGCAAGAGCACAGGGACGATTTTAATAAGGAATTGTTAAACAAAAAGGAAACAGACCTTGAATATTCTAAAAATTTTCAGCCTAACCACACTGAAAAAACCATGTTCTGAAGAGAACACCAAGGATTGTTGGTTGGAAGCATACTTTGGTAAAGGCATTATTGGTGTGACTCTTGGCCAGCAAGCTAGGAAAGAGTAATGTTGAGATTTGAGCCAGGGATCCAGTTCTAGAGTTTGAGTTTTTACGTCCAAGTCTCCCAACTATTACATTTTGTTACTCACAGAGCTATCTATCTACCTATCCTGTATACTAGGTGTATATATATATTATATACATTCATTACTTGAGATACACGTGTGATAATTTCTTCATCCTCCTGGAGAAGATTTTAAAAGACAGGACATGTGAAGCTTAAGAGGAGTGACAGTACTATAAAAATCATAGTACCATATGATTTCGCTTATATGTGGAATCTGAAAAACAAAACGAACAAAAGCCAAACAGAGAAACTCTTAAATAGAACAAACTGGTGGTTGCCAAAGGGGAGGTGAGTAGGATGATGGGCAAAATAGATAAAGGAGATTAAGAGGTACAAACTTTCAGTTACAAAATAAATCACAGAAATGAAAAGTACTGCATAGGGAATATAATCAGTAATATTGTAATAATGTGGCTTGGTGACAGGTCGTGACTATGTTTATCATGGTAAGCATCAAGTAATGTACAGTATTATCAAACACTATATTGTACACCTGAAACTAATATAACATATATTATTCATACTTCAATGAAAAATTTAAAATTAAAAAAGAAAACAGTACCAGTGCTGAGGGTGATTGGAAAGTGAAGAGGACATTTTTTAGCATGAGAATTTGTGTCCATCAACATGATGTGGAAACGTTTGGGACAAACCTGTGTTTTCTGGAGTGAGTGGAAAAGTAACTTACATTTACTAGAAAGGGTGTGTGGGGGTCTCCACATCTCATTGTCAATATTTCATGAGGATTTTAATATATGAGGATTATCTATCATTGGAAAATGCTGCAGGTGTCTGAAATTAATTGAAAACTGGGAAGAAACATTTTGTCTGTAGTAAGCTCATTGACAGCTTCTAAGAAACACATTTATTTCAGTTGAAGGATAAGAAAGTTCCAGCTTACTGGACTCTTGTCACATTTTCTTTTTCTTTCTTTTTTTTTTTAATGTGTTTTGTGGGACACCTGGGTGGCTGGTTCAGCATCCAACTCTTGGTTTCAGCTCAGGTCATGATCTCAGGGTTGTGAGATCAAGCCTTAGGTGGGGCTCCTCACTCAGCGAGGAGTCTGCTTGGGATTCCATTCCTCTCCCTCTCCCTCCACTTGTGCATGTGAGTGCACACACGTGGGCGACCCCTCCCTAAAATAAATAAATAAAGCAAAATCTTTGAAAAAATGTTTTGAAAAAATTTGTTTCTGAGATTATATATATCTGGATTTTTATGTAAAATTGCCATTTTTAAATGTTGGGAAGTAGTTAAAATTAAGTATGGTGAAGGCAATGAAAAGTGTCTATGTGCTGAACAGAGACCCAAGGGCTCATTTGTCATTTCTGGCCAGCCCAGTCAGAGTGATGAAAAAAGAAAAGAATAAGCAAGTCTCATTGCAGACCAGGTAAGTCCGGATAACAAAAACGTATAATGCAGTCAATAGGCTTGGCCACAATTTCCGGTGTGGGGTTGAGGAAGGGAAATAGGTCTACCTAACATAGAAGTTTTGTTATGTGGGTCTGGCAGGTGATCTACAGACAGAAAGGAGTCTATATGTGAAGGGAGGGGCATTCAGGAACCTATGATTGGCAAGCTGAAATAATTTGGAGATGCATTCTTTTCTCTTGCAAGGATAAGTTTATAGAAAGAATAAATAATAGGCAAATTATCAGAGACACCAAAATGAGACAAATGAGGCCCCTAGGGTACTAAATTGAAGGAGGTACTTACTTGCAGGGTCATGAAGATCAGGGCTCGCACAGACCTGGGAGTGAATGCCTCCTGAACATCGTGTGCCCTGGATGTATCAATTGCCTCACTGTAGTGCTGGTTCTGGTGCTTATATGATGTCCAAAACAATGATCTATTCTTTTTTCATCTGATATGGCCAGATTTCTGTTTGGGAGTAGCAAATCTCAATGAAAAGTAGTAATGAAAGAGTATTGAAAAGAAAAAAAAAAAAGATCTGGACACTAATGGCCCATTTTGTTATGACAAATTTGCAACCATTTGCCCAAGCAAATCAATTTTTATTTTATACTTATAGATTTTCAATTATACCTCCAAAGTCTGTTATAATTTCACTTTCCTGGTTTACATATTTATTCATTCCAATGTATTTATTGAGTTCTTACCTAATGTGTCATTGTGCTATGCAATCGATTATACATTGGTGAATAAAACAGAAAAGGGGGCTGCCCTTTGGAGTTGATGACAAATGATAGAGAAAGAGACATTTAACATGTACGTTAACTAAGTTAACAAGGACTTATCGTTGTGCTAAAGACAATAAAAGAAAGAGCTGACCATTATTGGTTCGTATCAGATACAACAGTCAAGGATCACCTCCAAGACCTAAAGATCAGCCATCTGTAAAAACTTTGGGGATGCAGTGTGATTGAGAATTCCTGCCAGAAGTCCTGAGACATCTGAGAAAGTAAACTATATAACATCTTTTCTTTAAATATTAAAGATAAAACTGAAACAATTCATGCATACTTTAAAAAATAGGAAGATATTTTTTCAAGTACGTAGAATAAAAGAAAAACACATTTGGTTATACCATGAAGATGCTACTATTAAAGTTATTTTTTTTATTTCTCTTTAGTTTTGTCTCATGCCACACTTTAATAAAATTCGTATTGCTCCTTGAACACTCTCCTGCTCTTCTCTTTCTTCTTTCTCTTCCTTCTCCTACTCTTCCTTTTTTATTCTTAGACATTTAAGCTTGATTTTAGTTTTAATTTCTTCCCATTTAAATTGAGAGCCACCAACTCTTGGTTTCGGTTCAGGTCATGGTCTTTTGGGTCCTGGGATTGAGCCCCATGTTGGGCTCTGTGCTCAACAGGGAGTCTGCTTGAGGATTCTCTACTTCTGCTCACCCCCTCCCTACTCATTCTCTCACTCTCTCTCTCTAAAATAAATAAATAAATATTTTAAAAATAAAATTGTTTTGGGGTATTTTAAGTTTTTGTTGCTGTTGTGAATGAGGTCTGGTCTCTATGTTTTCTTTTCATAATTTTCATAATCTATACAGTCTAAATGTTTCACTGTACAGATATTTTAAGAATAGAAAAAATTCTAAAGAAGAAAGAAAATCACCCACAAATGTGTTATTTGGTTAATGGTTGCAGCATAATCTTTCAGGTGTATGTTTATATTTATAAAACAGAGCATCTTTGTTAGTCATATGTAATGATTATGTTTTGTAATTATCATTTACTTATATAAAAGAGAGTATTGAATTTTTCTATACATAGCATGCATATGCCATTATCCCATTGTACCTAATTACTAAGACTTTTAATCAAATGCTTTATCTTCATCTATTGAAGTAATTGTTATTTTCATATTTCACCAATTGATGAATAACAGAGTAGATTTATAGATTTTTTTGGAATAGTAATGACCTTGCGTTCCTGGCATAAAATTTATTCATGGTATGTTATTTCCATTTATTTTGTATGAATTTCCATAAATACTATACAAAATTTACTATAATTACTCATTCCACATACCAAAAGTTTTCTTCTTATGCGAGAATCTTCTGATAGGACCTAATACTTACTCTATTTTCATCACTTTCCTCCACTGTTATTTCTTTGACCTTGCCATAGCTCACTCTGAAGTCCACTTATATGACATTAAAACATAATCTAATACTTTAGCCATTTTAATAGTGGAATTCTATTACAAAGAGAAGTGTGCTAGAAAATGTTTATCTCTTGACTCTTTAGGAAAAAAAAACATCATAATTTGTAACATTTGTTTGTTGCCTTGGTGCAGATATTCCCACAGGCTACCAATGTGACATCACTGAACATGGATTTGAGACTTTCAGTAACTTCTAGAATCTGGCTCTAGCACGCTACTGAAACTGATGGTGCAGGAATTAGTCATTAAGATAGCTGAATATAAGAAAAGTCTTAATAGGGATCCCTGGGTGGCGCAGCGGTTTGGCGCCTGCCTTTCGCCCAGGGCGCGATCCTGGAGACCCGGGATCGAATCCCACATCAGGCTCCCGGTGCATGGAGCCTGCTTCTCCCTCCGCCTGTGTCTCTGCCTCTCTCTCTCTCTCTCTCTGTGACTATCATAAATAAATAAATAATAAAATAAATAAAGAAATAAAGAGTTCCTTTAAAAAAAAAAAAAAAAAAAAAGAAAAGTCTTAATAGTCCTAATATCTATAAATGGAAATGGCCTTATGCAATAAGATAGGATTGTCCATATTTCATATGAATAATTCAAGAAGCTTTTGAAGGCTTGCCATTCGATATATTGCAGTGCAAAAGTACCGGAACTGGAGCAGAAGACCTAGACATCAATTTGAGTTTACCACTGACTGGTAGTTAAATACTTGAGCAAGTAACATAAATTTTCTAGTTTCTATATTGGAACGGGGGAGAGAGAGGGGGACTGTGTGTGTATGCATGTGTAAACATATATAGATATATATTTAACTCCAAGTTAAAGGAAATTTCAGTGAGTGAGACATAAACCAACACATTCCTTCATAAACTGTACAAATTAACCATTTCCCAGCTGCCATAAAGATTATAACTGCCTCTCAAGATCATGCTCAGGTCCCTAAGTCCTTAAGCCTTTTCTGACTATATTAAATTTTCATCCTTATTCATTTTCTTCTTTCAATTCCTATGTTCATTTTCCCTATTTCACAATGTAACATGCATATTTGTATCATTTGTCTTATTCACAGATTCGATACATCCTGATTTTTCCTTTTCAGATAGATTTAAATCCCTGAATGTTTGGAGTCATAAAGCCCCCAAATATTTAGCGTATTGCCATGTGTATAGCAGCTGTCCAATTAATGACTGTACACTAAATATGAAAATAGAATCTAACTCTAAACTGGAAAGAACAAGAAAATAAAGACAATTCTTGTGCAATGTTAACTTAGACCGGTGATGGTATATTTGAACTTGAATTTTTGCCATTTTTATTGTTGATTGCCTAATGTAAGTGTCTGACAAATTATTATGCTTATCATTTGTTAAAGGCTTCCTACATTGCCAAGAACCCTACCAGGAGCTTTTACTATCTTTTTCATTGTTACAATACCTCCAATAAGATAGGTCATTTCATCCCTTAGTTTTGAAGCAAGGAAATTGTGCCTTAGAGATATTAACCTGTTCAAGGTTATAAAACTTAAATGATTGATCCAGGAATTAAATTTAGTTGTGCCTGTCTCCAAAGCTCAAGTCTGAAAGTATGGCATCACAAGTGCCAAAGGATGTTCCAGAAGTTCACATTGAAATTAAGAATATATTCAAATTTATGGAAAGAAGAGACGAAATGCTCTGGGTCTAAATATTACTAATGGTTGGCCATATAGAAAATCGTAAGAGAGCTACTTGAATTTAACCTTACCCTAGAAAGAACTCTAATTCTAGCCAGCAAAACTGAATCAGCCATTAATAATGCAAGGTGACGCGCAGAGAAAGACGCTTAGCCCATAAAAGTGATTCATGCACCCTCTTTCCGGAAACAACATTCCATTGGGGCAAATCAAAGCCACAAGCTGCAACTAAGGACACTATCTACACGAGCCAAAAATCACTGAGGTTCACTTTTATTTTTTGATTGTGATTCTAAAAGGTACTTGGCAAATGTTGCAGGATGTTCTGTACAAGAAGGCAAATGGTAATAATTGGGGAAAATTGGGTATTGTACATGAATGGACTTCTGGAGGATCTCTGGCATTAATTTTCCTTTTATTCCCTCTTATAAGTTTTAATTGAGAGTTAGCAATAAAACAATTTTATGTAAAAAAAAAAAAGTCGTGTTGCTTTAAATTCTAACCAAAAATACCTGGAAGTAAGATAAATATTGTAATAAGATAGATACGTTAAAAAAAAAAAAAAAGCTTCGACCCCCTAGGATTACATTAATGCTTATTTTTATAAACAAAGGTTTCTGTTACACGTAAAATTAGCATTGAGGTTTAATGGTACCCAATTTTTGATACTTTGAGCTAACAAAAAAGATGGAACTAGGTTCACATTTTAAATTGCTTTACTTAAAAAAAAAATAAATAAAAAATAAATTGCTTTACTTGTCCATACATTGAGCCATTCAAGAAGTATTCATTAAATGAATAAAAACTCTGTGAATACATACATGTGTGCATATGTACACTTATGTGGGTACATATATACATATTTCTAGGGTTTTTACACAAGAACAGTTATAAACACATATTTACAGTCAGATGCATATGTGTGTGAATTATTGAAAGATAGGGCCTGAGTAAGGAATATTCTCAATCCCTGGCCATCCTGTACCTTGTGCTATCGGAGAATAATAGATTTTAGAAGCAAAGCACTTGGCTTTGAACCCTGGTTCTACCCATAACCACTCTCTAACCTGAGCAATCTCTCAGATGTTTCTGAGTCCCAGATGTCATCTGTTAGTTCACAATAATGTTACTTTTTCAGATCTTTCAGATGTGTTGGGATAAGGATTTCAAATATGAAATATAAAAGAATCCAGATGACTCCAACATTTTAGTGTTATGTGGTCTTAAGTTCTGTATTCACTCTGAAATATTTAGCATTTCAACATAGCTATGTGGGACTTCAGTTCCCTTGTGGGCTGCATCTTTTAAGAAGGATGTGATGTTTGTGATTCTTTCTATAATGACATTTTTTATAATGACATTTTTAATGCAATAAATACATGATTATGAGAAGAAAAAGGCAAATACTGAAACTATGGACTAGTATAGCTGAATTATCTTCACTTCAGAATTTTAGCATCGATTATCATCTTAGGGGCTGGATTTATATTGTTTGTCTTAAAATACATAAGCTCACATGCTTGGTTCTTTGGTTAGCATACAACCTAGTAAGTTCAGATGCCATTTCCTTTTCTTTTTTTTTTTTAATATTCATGGACTAATTAAGTTCTTTTCCTGATAGAGAGTAGGCTGCTTTTATTTTATTTTATAATAGAGTGTGATTCCAGACATTTTATCAGATTAAGTAGAGTTGGAGAGAAACCAAATATATAATTCAATGAGAAAACAAATCTTTACAAAAATCTAATAAGCTCTTAGAATTTTACAAATAAGTAGCAGAAGTTTGAAACCAATAAGCACATACATGATACCACATTTATGGAAAATTGGAAATAATATGATTGAAAAAGTGACTCACCATGAGTGGACAATGATAATTATAATTTTTAATTAGATAATAATTTGAATCAGGCGATGCTTTCCTTAATTAATCTTTTATTTTGAGTAAAGGTGGCATTGACAAAGCTCTAGTTCTCATATTTAATGAATCACCTCAAGGTGTATGTATAATTTTCTTAATATTTCTAATTCCAAAATAATATACTACATTCATACTTTGTCTCCTCCATATCCATCAAAGTCAGAAACAGTAGAACCATTATTAAAATATATGAGTATATATCATTCTAGAAAATAAGAAAGGGAACTAACAACAAATAAGAAACTGAAATGAATTCCCCCACTAAAAAAAAAAAAAGGAAAGTTCATGTCTACCATTAGAAATAGAGCTCACACAGGTAGCTGAGGTCACCCAGTGAGGCCCGCGGCTGCTTCAGGAAGCTGCAGTTCCAAAACACTGTAGGCAGTGCTGCAAATACGTGTAAACTTAATCACCGTATACGTAAGAAAATCCAAGCTCGTGAAAGACTAACAAACTCAACAAATAGAATTTGCACAAGGAAACATAGTAGAGCACTTGGATCCTGTCTGTACAATAAATATATTTAGTGTGTCAGAGAAATAAACAAAGGACTTAAACCCTTTGAAATAAAAACAGGAGATTGTGAAAGAGAGAAAGGCGATGCTGGAAAAGATGGAAAGGTGATGCTGAGGAAGAAGTCAATTCAATGTGTGTGTAATTGTTGAAATGTACTTTTTGTCATTTTGAAGGTGATGTCAGAGAAAATGGTAGTTACCAGCCTTCGTTCTTCTCTTCCTTCTTCTCCTTCCTCTTCCCTTCTTTTAAATTCCAAGTTCCTTGTTTAATTTTTCTTTCTTTTCTTTCTTTCTTTCTTTCTTTCTTTCTTTCTTTCTTTCTTTCTTTCTTTCTTTCTTTCTTCTTTCTTTCTTTCTTCTTTCTTTCTTTCTTTCTTCTTTCTTTCTTTCTTTCTTTCTTTCTTCTTTCTTTCTTCTTTCTTTCTTCTTTCTTTCTTTCTTTCTTTCTTTCTTTCTTTCTTTCTTCTTTCTTTCCTTTTGCTTCCTTCTTTTTTTTGTTGTTGTCCTTGTTTTTGCCTGAAACTGAAGTCCTCTTTATTCATTCATTAGGAGATTCCATGAATTTACATGATTACCTTGCCTCTGTGAGTTATATAGATTTTGGCTCTGTTATCCTATATTCTGAATATATAAATAAACAAAGGCTAAATAGACCAAATTAGACCCAAATGCTTTAGGTTGAACATTTGTCTACCTCCTATGCAGCACAATCCTCTAACTCTTTGATGTCGCCTCAATTTTAAGTAGTTATTGTATTTCCCCATTTCCTCCAACTTGCTCTCTTGAAGACACTGCTTCCTCTGCAGTCCCCTTAAGTAAATAATTACAAAACACAGACTCCAGTTCGGTTTTTTAAAAGATTTTTTATTTATTTGTTCATGAGAGGCACAGAGAGAGAGGCAGAGATATAGGCAAAGGGAGAAGCAGGCTCCCTGTGGGGACCCCAGTGAGGGACTTGGATCCCAGGACCCTGGGAACATGACCTGAGCCAAAGGCAGATGTTCAACCGATGAGCCACCAGGTGCCCCACAGACTCCACTTCAGACTAATTCTCACCTATGAGCTTGTGAAAACCCGTTTTATTTCCCCAGCCAGACTGCCCTCCATGTTTGCTTCTGGGTAGTATTACCTCCTCTTATGAAATCCACATTCAGTGAAGACTTTGGTGCTTGATCCACAGATTCCTCCATTCCTGCTGCACCTCAGTATGAATAACATGTTCTCCACTATCACTCATCCGATCTAATCACACCTCCTTGCTGACACCCCTTAAATCCCCCATTTCCATTTGAAACATCCCATCCTGCAGCCCCAATGTACTACCTTCCTGACTGCTTGTTTAACCTTTCTTTTTCTTTCTTTGGCCTCATTGAGATTTTCAAATCACTGATTTCTCCTATTTTTCATGACCTGTCACTATCTCCTTCCTTCACTTCCGTCTGTGTTCAGCGTGGACTACATATTCCCTTATTTTAGTCACTGTCTTCCAAACCTGAAACTCTTTGCCTCTATCACAGTGAGCCCAACTGTTCTCTGTGTCTCCACTTGCCCAAGTGTGTGTCTGGAGCGACACAACCAGATTAGAATAAGACAGTCCACAATTTTTGTTCACCAAAATAAACACTGCTTAAATTTTAAATGACATTTTCCTATTTGGCTAATCGTCCTACTTTCCACAATAACAATTTCAGTTCTTTCCATTCTATCCAGACTTCACCATACTAAGCAGTTTCAGAAGTCTCTTACTTCCTGTAGAAAGTAAAAGCCAGCATTCTGGAACTCCTTCAACCTCCCACCACTAAACATAAATACCTCTCTGAATCCTCAGCCATCCTCCTTTTTCCCATGTTTAAAATAGAGAAAACATTCTTTCTCAAGAGCTGCCCAGTACTTCCATTTTCTTTACATTTCTTCATTCTTTAACCCACTCCAATCCAATTAATTGAATTGAAAATGGAAGAACCACTTCAATAAAATGATCTTGGCTATGGAAACCTATGGAATCTTAATCTGTTCCTTAACTTTGCAGCAGTATGATCCTTTCTTCCACAATACACTCCTCTTGGTTCCCTTCTTACCATTTCTTTACTACTCAACCTTGTCTCTTGGCTGTTTTTATCCACAAGATCTTTAAATATCTGGAATATCACAGTTCCTAAGTATTTTCCTACTTTCTTTTCTTAGCCTAACCTCCTCGCACATATCCATTTCCAGAACTTCAATCAATATCTATAAACTGAATGTTACTATATTTATATATTGAGCCAAGACTTTTTTTCTGATTTATAGATCTATAAAATTATTTGCCTACTTGATGTTTTACACTTGAGTTTTTTAGAAGCATTTCAAATTTTACACTGCCCAAAATGAACTCATGACTCATTTCCCTGAGACTTCTTGCTTTCCCTAGGTCCCCATATAGGAGAACTCCAAACAAGTCCTCAAGTCAGAAATATGAAAGTCCTTCTTGACACTGTTTTCCCAAACAACATTATTATGTCTTATCTATTTTACTTCCGGATCACTGGAAGGCACCATCTCTCCACCTTTATCCCATTCATCTGTCTCCTAAACTACTGCAATAACTTTCCGAATAGTTTGCTTTTATTCAAATATTTCTTCCATTAATGACTTATCAATTGAAGGAATGTATGTGTTATTCTAGTTATCACTATTGGAACAATTTACATCCTACCTAGAAACTCATTCTTACTCTCAGATCTGGGACCAATTTAATTTCTTTGGACACTTAAACAGGTATTATAACCTTAGGCCTTTCTTTTTTTGATATTATGTAACTCTGGGGATGACTATTAAATTAATTCATGAAATCCTTCCCTCTCATATCTCTATACCCTCTCTATGGTGAGAGAGACAGACCATCAGGATGGGGATATTGGGTATTTGCCAAGGTCCATTGCTCTATGTTTTAGGATAACCTCTTCTTCTATTAGAGAAAGAAGTATTCTAAGACCCAGATTACTAAATAGGTCTAATGGAAATTTTGCAGGTGGAACAAATACCCTTTCACTTAAGTCCTAGCTCTGCTTCTCACTGTCAGGGTTTCCATATAGGTATTTGGGGTGGACGGTTACTTGTCATTTCTATAGAGATCCTAATATGTTCAGCTGGAACAGGAGTCAGCAGTTTGACAATTTTTGAGACTTGGCTATCTCTAACTTGGTTATTCTGAGATAACTCCTGGGATGAGAGTCATGTTTTACCAAGTCCTCACTCCCCCTGAAAAAGGGAGTCATCTCGGAGACCCTTGCTTGATGCTTGTGTCCTTAATTCCCACTGACACTTTTGGTACTATGTTCTTGCTGGGCTCATTTTATATCCCATGGTACCACCCAGTTTCTCTGCTTTTATTTATTGCTGGAAGCTTGATCAGAACTTTTTCTGATCCTGGGGTGGTTAGCTTTATTCATTTTATCCTGGAACTTATGTTCCAACATAGAGGGCCCATGGAATTGTGTGTCTGTTTATTTTGATCTGATTAAGATGGTACTTAACCATTATAGAAAATGTAGAAATTCTCATAAAGCATTCAGTCACAAATCACACAGCCCAAATATACATATATACTCACAGTCATAGACGGCTAACATGGAACTGAGGCCAAAATGTTAAAATCTTGGATTCTGGGAAGATTTTGAAATCACCTGATGGTTTGATAACTAACTAACTAACTAAATATATTGATACAAAAATATAACTAAATATATTGATACAAAAGCTGATATCTCATTATTACTGCTACTTATTGACCAAATGAAATGAATATGAATTTAATATCCACTGAGGAGATAAAAGATTCACTTGATAACCTAGTCAATATATAGGTTATAAACATAATAAATACTGTTCATATTTTATCCAAATATTTTTCAAAATTATTTATTTATTTATCTTCCAAGTTTTTATTTATATTCCAGTTAGTTAACATACAGTGTAATATTAGTTTCAGGCGTAGAATTTAGCGATTCATCACTTTCATACAACACCTGGTGCTCATCACAAGTGCCCTCCCTTAATCTCCATCATCTATTTAAGCCATCCGTCCCTCCACCTCCCATCTGGTAACCATCATTTTGATCTGTTTCTTGACTTTCTTTTTCTTTTTGAATGAATACAGTCTACACCTTACAAGATGGGTTCTGCATATAAATAGAGTCTAAAATTTAAAGTGCATATAAAATGGAATAATAAAATCCAAAGCAAAATAGTCCTATCCAATGCGTAGAAAATGAATTCAAATAATACAAAAGTACGTGAAAGAATCTAGCCAACAAATTGATATTGTGTCATTATTTAAAGAATGAAAGAATATTTTAACTGAATGCTACAGTGGCATTTTAGGAAGAACTTTAGGTTAAAATGTAATATTTGTTATTGGGAGAACTTATTTAAGGCCAAGACCTATTTATTGAAGGAATGTTGATCCTCCTGCCAAATCCCGTTGCATCCCTTAACTGACATGACAGAAACTTACTGGTTTTATTCCATGCATTTTCTTATAGAATAAAAAGTACCCCCCCCCCCAATCCATAAGGCCAGATCCCAAGCAGGTATTAGAATCCAAGTCAGTAATGAAGAAAGTCTGCTTCTGATGGAATTAGCACAGATTTTAGCCATCTCCCTCTATTATATTTTTCTTCCAAGATCTGCTCCCTCAATACATTTTTCTGGAACACTTTAGTATATTATCTGCTTTGCTAAAAAATGACTCACCTATTTCTTGAGGTAAATTATGTTGCCTCTCCTACTTCACAACTGAGACTAACTGAACAGCGAGTAAAATATCCCAAATGGAGCTTTTAACTTGAACACTGCTTTGGAATTATGCCAGCTTTTCCTGAGTATTAACTGCTCTACTAATGGTTGTCTAATTCTTCAAATTTCAGTTTGAATTATGGCTATTTTAGACCTACAGATAGAAAAATTCAGATGTTTCACAGGGATTTG
The DNA here is from genome assembly GCF_048418805.1 of Vulpes vulpes. NCBI lineage: Eukaryota > Metazoa > Chordata > Mammalia > Carnivora > Canidae > Vulpes > Vulpes vulpes. The sequence continues at coordinate 81,802,193 of NC_132781.1, forward strand.
GAGAATTAATTTTCCAAGCTAATAAGATTTACTATGTCCTAGAAGAGGAAATAAGTTAAATATTTTGTATGGTTTAATAAGACCCAAAGAAGGGAAATGGGGTCAATATCTGTACACTCACAGAAATGTCTTTAAAATAGTCTCAAAAATTATAGTTTGATTTCTAATTTCCCTAGTAATTTAATTTGCTTTGTCTTTCACCCACTTACCAAAAAAGGCAATATCAAATCTGTTCATTGGACTTTGTCTTTGGGTCCAGTGGTGGGGAGAAAATCCTAGCCCTGTCATCTTCCCTGTGAATCTCAGAGCAGCTTCATTGGGATTCAGTAATAGTTCCAAGTTCATTTCACTTCTTTAAGGCACAAAGTAGGATATAAAATGGGGCCATGCCTCCCTCTCAATGGAATTTTTAATGAATAGTTTAAATACTGCACTAATTTATGTTTTCTTTCTGCCCTTGGAGCAATGACCTAAGAAGAGTGAAGAATCTGTAACTTGACCTCAGTAATCCCTGGGGAAGAGCTCATGATTGACCTCATCGTCTCTTTTTTGTTTTTGTTTTTATTTGTTTGTTTGGTTTTAGCTCTCTGTTGATGCTCCGTGGAATAAGAATAGAGAGGTGCCAGTGCTAAATATGGTTTTATACTTCATTTTCATTAATGGCTTCATTTTCCTATTTAAAGAAAGTAACTAAATTGCTGGGGGGAAAAGTGCTGACCAAGATTTGTAGCGTGTTCAGCAACTTTAATTGATGTATGACAGGTACTAAAGACACTGAGTACATAACCCCGCACATTTCCTTTTTTGTAACTCTAAGATTAAACTTCAGATTAACAACATTCTCTTCTAAGAGAAATCAGCATGAACCTCACCTTTTCCTAGCAACCCCATGGGGAGAAAGCCGTTCTTCTACCTGTAACTGCCAGGCTACATACTTCAGTAAGGTGACAGTGTGACTATTGCTCAAATAGAGACACTTTGGAGAGGAAAACAGAATACTATTAATAATTAAATAAGGCATAGATGGAGATGTCCCAAGAAAACGAACACATTAAATGACAGTAGAAATCAGAATAAAGTAGGCCAAACAAGTCACTGAACTCGAATTCCAACTTGAATTGAAACCTGAGTTTCATGGTCCCCAGATCTCTCTAGATCCTCTGAGTGTGTGTGTGTGTGTGTGTGCATGTGTGTGCATATATTTCAGACTTACCTAAGCAAAGCCCCAGTTTACTATTCCACACTTCCGACAATGAAAAATATGCTCTCCAGTTGTCAAGGAAATACCATGCTTTTGCTCAACTCTCACGGGTTTCTCCCTATTCTTGTCCAGTGGGTCTCAGTTTTGTTTGCTGGTTTTAAACCAAGAACGTGGAGGTGAACATACAATCAAATGTACTCGTTAGGTCCACAGCTGCGTGAGTATCCCATGCATTAAGACATAGCGTATATCCATCAGCTAGAAAGTTTATGTACTTCAGCTGTCACTTTCCCCTGCCCAACGTCAGAGACTGGCAACTGCATACCTATAGTTTTTCTAGAATGTCATAGAAATGAAATCCCATAGTATGTAACTTCTGGAGGCTGGCTTCTTTCACTTTGCATAATGCATTTGAGATTTGTCTCTGTTATTGCTTAGATCACTGTTTTGTTGTGTTTTATTGATCTTTTTGGTGGAATACCATTCACCGTATAGCAGCACCACAGATGATCGATTCACTGGTTGAAGGGCATTTGTGTCTTAGGTAATTGGGTTTACAACCACTTTATCTCTGGCATCCAGATCTTTGAGGGAACACTGTTTCTGATTATTTCAGAGAATCACCCAGGGGCAGGATTGTTGGGCTGGATGGTAAATGCATACTTAATTTTATAAGATATCACCAATTTGCTTTTCATGGTGCCTGGTTTTAATTCCCACCAGCAACGTGAGAACTGCAGGTATTTTGCACTCTCACCTGCAACTGATATTGCCATTGCATCATTCTCATCCATTCCTGTAGACATGTGGCGTTATCACATCGTAGGTCTAATTGGCATTCCTCTGTTGGAAGAAATGTTGAATATCTTTGCATGTGCTTATGGCTCATCAGTGTATCTTCTTCTGTGAAGCAGCTGTCCGAACCCTATTTTTAATTGTGACCTTATTTTCTTATTGTTGAGACTTTCTTCCCTCCTCATGGTCTCTCCCTCTCTCTCCCCTCCATCCCACAGAAAAAGGAGAGAGAGAGAGAGAGAGAGAGAGAGAGAGAGAAGAAAAAGAAAGAAAAGAAAGAAAAAGAAAAAGAAGAAAAAGAAAAAAGAAAAAGAAAAAGAAAAAAGAAAAAAAGAAAGAGAAAGAGAAAGAAAAAGAGAAAAAGAAAAAGAAAAAGAAAAAGAAAAAGAAAAAGAAAAGGGAAAAAGGAAAAAGTACCTGAGTGGCTCAGTTGGTTAAGTGACCAAGCCTTGATTTTGGCTCAGGTCATGATCTCAGGATCCTGAGATCAAGCCCTGCATCAGGCACCATGCTGTGCATAGAGCCTGCTTGAGAATCTCTCTCTCTCCTTCTGTCCCTCCTCACTTGCTTTCTCTCACTCTCTTTCTCCCGAAAAAAAAAAAAAGTTTCTTTATGTTTTGGGCACCATTCCTTTGCAAGAGTATGTTTTGCATTTTTTTCTGGTAGTCTATAGTTTGTCCTTTCATTTTCAAAAACATTTTGAAGGATAGAATGTTAATTTTGATGAAAAATAATTTACCATGTTTTCCTTTATGATTCATACTTGCGGTGTCCTATCCAGGAAATCTTTGCCTATCCCAAGGTTGCAAAAATTTTTCTTCTAAATTTTCCTCAAGAAATCTTGGATTTCTGCATTTTAGTTTTATGTCTATTATCTATTTTATGTTAATTCTTATATGTGGTGTGAGATACGAGTTGGAGTGAGTTTTTGTTTTGTTTTGTTTTGTTTTGTGTTTTGATTATAGATGTCCAATAGCTCCAGCACTATTTATTGAAAATAATTCTTTTCTTTTTTAATCTCCTTGGATTCTTAAACTAACCATATATATTGTATCTATTTTTGGACTCTTCCATTCTCTTGACCTATGAGTCTATGCTTTTGCCAATATTATACTCTCTTACTCATAGTTAGTATTAAAATTAGGTAGTGTGATTGCTCCTCTTTTTCTCCTTCTTCTCTTTCTTTTTTTCCTTTTTCTAATGGCTACTCTAGTTCCTTTGTTTCTCTATATACATTTTAATAACTGTTGATTTCTACAAAACAAACAAACAAATAAGCAAAATGTCTTGCTTGGCTTTTAATTAGAATTGAATTGAATGCATAAATAGATTTGGGGAGAATTGAAATATTAACAGTGTTGACTCAACTTATGGATACAGTACATTTCTCCATTTATTTGTGTCCTTGATATCTCTTTAACATTTTCAGGGTTTTAGTATATAAATCTTAAACATATTGCACAAATGTATTTAAATGTGAAGAATACTTCTATGTTTGCTACAATTGTAATTGGTAATTGCTATTTCAATTTCTAATTACCATTACTTAAATGTGAAATAAGATTGATTTTTGCATATTGCTATTATACCTCATTATATCTGAATTTACTTATTGGCACTAGTAGCTTTTCTTGTAGTCTTTTAAAGCTATTTTTATGTAGAACATCATGGTGTATATGAATTGAGTATTTCTTCTTTCTCTCTCTCTCTCTTCCTTCCTTCCTTCCTTCCTTCCTTCCTTCCTTCCTTCCTTCCTTTCTTTCTTCTTTCTTTCTTTCTTTCTTTCTTTCTTTCTTTCTTTCTTTCTTTCTTTCTTTCTTCTTTCTCTTTCTTTTTTTCTTTTTTTGTCTTTTGTCCTGGCTAGAACCACCAATATGATGTTGATTAGGAACAGGGAGAGAAGAACACTTGCTTTGATCCTGACACAAGTAGGGAAGCATTTACTCATTTATCATGAAGCAGGATTTAGCTGTAGTTTTGTTATTGTTTTGTTTTTGCTTTTGTAGATGTGCCTCATCAGGTTGAAAATGATTCCTTCTATTCTTAGTTTGTGAAGATATTTTTGTCACAAAGGAATTGTTGAATTATATCATAGGTATTGTTTGTTTCTACTGAGGTGGCTATATGTTTTTCTTATTTGGTTTATTAAATGGCAAATTAAATTGGTTTTCATATGTGAAAATGCATTCTTGCATTCCCAAGATAATGCCCACTTGTCATGCATTATCTTTTATACATTTCTGAATTTGATTTGCAGTATTTGTTGAGGCTTTTTATGACTATAATCATGAGGGGTGTTGCTGTGGTTTTCTCTTCTTGTAATATTTTTGTCCAGTTTTTGTATTAGTGAATCCTGGACTTGTCAAGTGCACTGGGGAGTGTTTTTACCTTCTACCTTCTGGAGGAGTCTATACTGCTGATGTTATCTTCTTTAAATGTTTGGTAAAATTCATTAATGATGTATCTGGGTCTAAGATTGCTTTCGCTTTTAGTTGTCGGTGGTAGAAAGTTATTAACTTAAAATTCAAAGTCTTTAATAAGTATATAATTATAATAAATGAATTGTAAATATAGAATTATATTCTATGTATAGAAATATATGTTTCTAGTAACATATGTCTTCTTGAGGAATCTTTGGTACATTGTGTCCTTTGAGAAATTTGTCCATTTTATCAAAATTCTATGGTTTCACTCATATGGGGAATATAAGAAATAGTGAAAGGAATTATAGGGAAAGGAGGAAAAATAAGTGGGAAAAATGAGAGAGGGAGACAAACCATGAGAGACTACTAACTCTGGGAAATGAACAAAGGGTAGTGGAAGGGGAGGTGGGTGGGGGGGGTGGGGTAACTGGATGATGGGCACTGAGGGGGGAACATGAGGGGATGAGCACTGGGTGTTATACTATATGTTGGCAAATCAAACTTCAATAAAAAATAAATAAAATTTTAAAATTTATGGATATCAAGTGGTTTATAATATTCCCTCATTAAACTATTAATATTAGGGTGACCTGCTGGTGTGTCCTCTTTTTTCTTGCTAATATTGTTTATCTTTGCATTCTTTTTTCTTAAGCAATATTGCTAAAGTTTAGTGATTATATTGATGTTTTATAATAGTCAGCATTTGGTTTCATTTATTTTATTGGTTGTTTTCTGTTTACAACTTCATTTCTACTTTTGTTTTATTATTTCTTCCTTTTGTTTGACTTGAGTTTCATTTGCTCATCTCATTCTAGTTTCTTAAGATGAAAATTAATATCATTGTTCTAAGACATATTTTAATATCATCATTTAACAGTATTTTTCCTGTTTATTAGCCACATAACAGAAATTTTCTTTTTTTAAATATTTTATTTATTTATTTGAGAGAGAGAGAGAGAGAGAGAGTATGAGCAGGAGGGAGGGGTAGAGGGAGATGGAGAAGCAGACTCTCCCCTGAGCAAGGAGCCAGACATGGGGCTAGATCCCAGGACCCTGGGATCATGACCTGAGCCAAAGGCAGATGCTTAACTGAGTCACGCAGGTACCCTACATTATTTTCATTTTCAATAAAATATTAAAAATATTTCCTGATTCTCCTTGTGACTTCTACTTCAACCCATGGGTTATTTAGAACTGTGCTATTTAGTTTTAGGTCTACTGATGAGCTGAAGGCATATGCTCTTGTTCTTTATTGCCAAGTTCTTCTGTTTCTATCATTTTCATTTAATTCCTTTCTATAGTTTCTAATGCTCTGCAAAAACTCCTCATATATTCATTCTTGATATCTATCTCTCTCATTATAACCTCTAACATATTAATAATAGCTATTTTGAATTCTCTACCTGATAGTTCCAACATCTGGTCATCTCTGAGTCCTTTCCTATTGATTCATTTGCCTCTTGACAATGGGTTGTTATTCTCCCCCCCACCCCCCCGCCCTTTGGCTTGCGTGTCTTGTAATTTTTCTTATACTGTATACAATATCTTTTGTAGAAAACTGGTAAAAACTGTCAGGGTCAACTTTTTTAGATCTCTGCCAGTAGCACCCAGTGAAATGTTTAATCAAAACCCAGCTGAATCCCAGTGAAGAATAGTGAGCTTCAGGGTATTTAAACATACTCTGGTCCCATCTCCTGCTTTCTAACTCATAAGTGTCTTTAAAAAAGAAACCAAACAAGTGTACAGGTACTAGAAGGAGTAAAATGAACCTTATTTGCAAAGAAATGTGGTTGGGTTATTTATTTGTTTGTTTGTTTGTTTATTTATTTATTTATTTATTTACCTGTCTAGTGGCTTCCTGTAGGACCATTACAAAAGGCTTGCCTTTAACTCACCTACCTCAGAAGTGTTGAGGCAGCCTCTGCAGAGACATTTGTTTAAAACTTCTACAGGCAATTATGTTAGTTGCTGTTGCCTTGGGAAATGGATGACAGTTGGAGCAAACAATAGACTTAACTAAAAGTTTGGAAGGAATGGCTGGGTATTGAGATGCATAAGGCCTTGGTAAGCTCTGACATATTCCTGGAATTCTAGAAGGCAATGCACATACCCGTGGCAATGCTATTTATGATTGGAGTGACAATTGTTCACTCGTGGAGGGTTTCTCTCAGTTTGTGTTCTGCTCTCGGTTTTAGCCATCCTGGATACCCGTGCTACAGTGGTGTTCTCTTAAGCCATTCTTGTTTTTTCCAAAGATTAGACTCCAATGGCTTGTACTTGGTACTTGCCTCGTGTGGTAGAGTTCACCTTCAAGGCTTAGGCAAGCTCAGTGTGGCCTGAGATATAGATTTCTGTCAATGTACCTGCTCCCCCTTCCCATGGTAGGCCACCAAACTGTGACTTGTGTTTGTGGTGGGCATAGAAGACATCCCTATCGGTATCAGTGTAGAGTGATATCCTCAGAGCTGTTAGCTGCCCCCTTCCCTGGGGGTTGAGGGCTTTTGCTTGTGTCTGGAAGTCGTCTGCTGCTGCTCAGAGACATAGGATTTTGAGAGGAAAGGATGGAAATCTGTGACTTTCCTAGGAGGGAGCCAAGACCTTCCTGCATGCCCGCCAATTAAAAAGGAGACCCTCTCTTGTATCTCCATCTGTCCTCAGTTTTTCTTATGAGCACCCAATGGAAGTCTGGATGGATAGAAGTCTAACTGTGGATACAAATTTCCTTGTTTTGACAGTTCCAGGGGTTCTATGTAGTCATTTCAACCTATACCCATCCTTCATAAATGTATGAAAAACTTGCCTAATTTCTTCTCACTTGCTTGTGTGGTGGCACTATCTGTTCTCATACTCTGCCCTTCTGTAATAAGCCAGCCCTATTTTTCTTGGAAGAACATGTTTCTCCTTAGATTTCAGGTTTTTTGTCTGATTTAGGAATTCAGCTCCCTTATGTGCTAAGGAAGAGTTATTTTTGTGGTTTGTCCATGTGGCTGTTACTCTTTGTTATCAGGAGAGTGGCAACACCTTCTCCAGAACTCTACATCCTAGACACCTAGAGGGAACCTCCAGTAAATTTTTGAATCCTAAAAATATATGAAACGTTAAAATGAAGGAATGGTAAGCTAAGTCTTCTATGTCATGGTTCCTGTTCCCCAACTGTGGAAATTTATGGAAGAAGTTATGATACATTTTTCTAGAATATTCTTCACGAATAAGACATCTATGACACAGTCATTTCTTTCATGTGACTCAAGTCACTGCTATAAAGTGATTAAAATGTAGTTACTGGGCAGCCGGGTGGCTCAGAGGTTTAGCACCACCTTCAGCCCAGGGCATGATCCTGGGGACCTGGGATCGAGTCCCACATCAGGCTCCCTGCATGGAGCCTGCTTCTCCCTCTGCCTGTGTCTCTCCCTCCCTCTCTCTCTCTCTCTCTCTCTCTCTCTCTCTCTGTGTGTGTCTCTCATGAATAAATAAAATATTTTTTAAAATGTAGTTACCCTTTACAACAGGATATTCTTATTTTTATTATTTTATGAAGTTGCAATACTTAAGAGTTTTTCTTAAAATGCTTGTCACATGCTGACAAAAGACATTTGAAGAGTAGAGGGAAGACGTGTCACTGTACAGATTTTTTGTACATGTTTTTAATATAAAACTACTAAAATTTTTAAATAATAGACTTTCACACACTGAATTTATTTTTTTGTTTGTTGCATTCCTCTCACTTGATGGTTTTGTACAATTTCCACCCCCAACATCCAACCAACTAGAAATATTTTTTTTAATCATGAAACAGAAAGGCTTTTCAAAATTTATGCCACACTATGTGTGGCTACTCATATCATCACCGTCGATTACTTTCCTATTATTATGTTATCATTTATTGAATTATTTCATGATTCATGTCTTTTACTGGATCCATCTAAGCATTTGTTTGAATATTCACCTTTACAGAAAGCTATTCCTACCTTATCCAGTCTAAAATAATAACTATCCTCCCCAATATCACCATCTATTTGGCTACATTGTTTTTCAGTTTTCCTCAAAGAAAATTAGAACATGACATTATATATTTTTTCACCAAGGAATATGGAGCCTTTATTTTTAACATAATTACTGTATGTTAGAAATATGAGAGTATTTTTTTAATTAATTTTTATTGGTGTTCAATTTACCAACATACAGAAAAACACCCAGTGCTCATCCCGTCAAGTGTCCACCTCAGTGACCGTCACCCATTCCCCTCCAACACCCGCCCTCCTCCCCTTCCACCACCCCTAGTTCGTTACCCCGAGTTAGGAGTCTTTATGTTCTGTCTCCCTTCCTGATATTTCCCAACATTTCTTTTCCCTTCCTTTATATTCCCTTTCACTATTATTTATATTCCCCAAATGAATGAGAACATAGTATTTTTTTTAACAAATGTAAATAATTACTAGAAGAAACAATGACAAAAACAACTGGTATTTTATGTGAACCCATAAGAGCTTAAGTTTCAACATCAGCCAAAAAATTTGCATTTCGGTTTCACATCTGACTGTTTTGAGATTTTTCTTTGATTTTTAATGATGCCCTAACAGGCATTGTGATAGCAGACAACATGAGCTAAGAAAGCATTCTCAAACATTGTTATTTTGCCAGTCTCCAGTTCATCAAGGTACTTGTTTATAACAGCATGGATGATAGCCACTTGTTCATCACCAGCCATAAGAGAGCACTGTCCTTGTTTCAAGAACTCAGTCAGACACACACTAGGACTCAGGAATTGTCAGTGGCAGCATTGAGGTCAGAACTGAACTGGAAAAAAAAGTAGTGACCTTAGGATAATGTGGCAATTCATCATAACTGCGACCTTGTTTATAGCCCTGGTTTGGGTAATAGACCCAACGTGTAGAATGGACAAACCAACACCAATGAAAGGTAATACCTTTGAAGAATAATTCTATCTTATTCACGGGAATGAGCTTGCAAGAGGGTTGGGATTTGTTGTGCATGTTGGCATACCTCAATGCTGCAAGAGTGCCGGATAGACAGGCAGATTTTGTGAATGAATGCAATGGAAGTATTCATTGGATGAATGAGTGAATGAATGTACAAATTTTTAGCCAAATTCATTCTTTTTTGTGTATCCTGATATGAAAATGCCCGAGAGGCATCACATCATCCCATATTTCCAACCAAATTTTAAAGTATAAGAAGCTGGAGAAGCAAAATCTGGCTACAAAGTGTGTACTAATAGATAAGAAGAGAAGATATGGGTTGTAGAGGTTGTAGACATAACATAATTAGAACAGATATATATTTCAGAGATACAAAGAAGGTAGATATCAGGCTACCAGATAGCAGCAAGGATAAACTGAGTGAGTGGAGAGCTCTAGAATTAAGAGGAAGTGAGAAATCTGGAACAAACAGTTACTAAAGGATCAGGTAATATTAATAATGTTGGAGGGGGCAGGAATAAGGTTTTGCCACCCTGTAACTTACATCAGGATGCCTAATTTCCATGTGCATATTACTATTTTAAATGTCAAAATTTGCATTAAAACCTATTTACACTCTTAATTTACCTTGCAGAGTCTCCACCATATGTGTATACAGCAGAAAACTTATTACTCTTACACATTTCAGATGATGAGGTCTCAAATGAATGAAGGAAAGGAAATGTTAATTCTTCTAGCGAAGCCCTATTCTTTCCATATCAATTCAGGCCTCCTTATCACATCCTGGCCTCCAGTGATACACAGAGAAGACGTCTCTGTTTCTTCCAAGGTGATACTAATAAGAGCTAACATTTGTTGAAAGTTGACTCTACATCAGGCACAATTTCTCATCTCTTTGAGATGAGAAGCTAAAGCAAAGAAGTCATTTGCCTAGAATTGTTCAGCCAGGATGCAATCCAAGAAGTTTGGTTTTACAGCCTGTGAGTTGACCACTATGCAAAATGGTTTTCCCAGTTATAACAGTTCTTTTGAAAACAGGAACAGAGCAATGGTTGCAAGCCTGAATATGTTGCTATCATGGTGGGTTGAAGTTCATCACTATCATCTTTATGAAAGTCTTGTTTTCCAAGTCAGACTTGAGTCAATGGCCAGCCTGTTCACAGGGCCTCCAGGATTCTTGGCATACATAACATTCCCCAGAGTCTGTAAGCCAGACTGTCTTCTCTACGTATGACACGTTGTGAGATTGAGCCCCGGAGTGGGCTCCACGCTGGGCATGAAGCCCGCTTAATTAAGATTTTTTTTTTAACTTTTCCCCCCAAAGTTGGCTTATTTTGGCTTCTCTGTAAGGTCGCTATTGGCTTTTCTTGTTTCACAAATTACATAAACTAAAGGGGGTGGGTAGGGAGGAGTTAATTTTGTTAGCGCTGCACTGATGGACATTGGCAGAACTGGAGCTCGAGCCAGAACAATCCTTTCACCCCAAACTTGGTGCTCTTTCCACTTTGCTAACGGATTTTTCTACCAAGCACTCGTTCTTTTGAAAATAACAACATCTATACACACTGAGCATTTGAGAAGTCCTCTAAGTTTCTCTAATCATTCCTGAAGAAGGCATGACACAAGACTCAGAGCAATCTAACTCTCCAAGAGACGTGCCTCCACTCTGGACTCACGACTTGCTGATTTACCCATTCTCCGCACAGAGTCCACTCACCGTATCGAACCCAGAAATGCTGCCAGCTTGTTCACAGGGAATGCTTCAGACTTATTTCTCTATTACTTTTGAGAACCAGTTCCCTGAGGCGGTTAACAAAGCTCCTGAGCAGCCCTTTCATCATCACATCCAAAATATAAAGCATCCTTTAGCTTTGAAATTGAGCATCGCGAGGGCTGGAAGGGCATAATTTATCCCATGTTCCTATGAGTCACATATTTTAACAAAGCCCAACTTGTAATCTTTTGTCACAATGTTGTAAAAGCTTTTCTTCATATTATTCCTGTTCTTGCTTAGATTATTAGGAATAATTTAAGCTATAATTAAAAATAACATTTTAGCTCCCATTCTTCTGGTAGGCATTTTACAAATTATTTTTTTGTTTGCTTCAATCCAGCACTGTGAAATTACCAGCAAATGTTTGGATTTTGGTCCAAACATAATGCATTATTTATCGAGTACAAAATAAAGAAAAGTGAAATTCATTGCCATTGTTCTTAGTTGTTTTCTTTTCCCTAAGATTACCTAAATAATTTAGCTTCATAAACTACCATGCTTCACTTTGGAAAAGCAGGCCTAAAGACTTTGTTGAGTTGGACCTAGATGTTCAGGTTTCCTGATTGAAGATGCATGGAAAGTGAGCAGCCCTAAGCAGATGCTGGGTGGTATCTGGTGCAGAGGTCTCTACGCTGATAGCCCAGTAGTCCGGGCTCCAGCTCGCCTCCTAGAAGATGGCAGACGAGACTCCGGCAGTTTCCTATTGACCTAGTTGATTGGAACCAAAAACTCTCCATACATGCGTAGCATAGCCCCTGGGAGAATAAAATAATCTAAGCAGAGCTGGATTTGAGAAGAGCTTAAAAAGCCTGGAATTTTCTCAGCGTGCCTAGCACCAGCTGTGATCAGAAGATGCGGTGTGTGTGGTTCTTAGGCTTCTGGATCAATAACTTGGCAGTATGCAGGAAGATGAGCCATTTCACTTCTTCTGCAGGTAAGAGATATTTCCATCCCCAAATAGCTCCTTTCACTTAAATAGCAAAGTCATACCAACCGAAACTCCTTTTCCAGCTTCATTTGGGTCAGTAGATTATCTTTTAAAATGCAGGTAACCGGGCAGCCCTGGTGGCGCAGCGGTTTAGCGCCTCCTGCAGCCCGGGATATGATCCTGGAGCCCCCACATCGGGCTCCCTGCATGGAGCCTACTTTTCCCTCTGCTTCTCTCTCTCTCTCTCTCTGAATAAATAAATAAGCAAATCTTTAAAAAAATAAAATAAAATAAAACGCAGATAACCTGGACCACTTACGAGGTATTTAATACTAGAGTGGAAAGATCCTTCAGATTCCTTTTTTTCCCTAACATTGAATAAAACCCACTCACTCTGAGGACAGTTAAAGACCAGACTTCTGAGGATCTTAAAAGCCAAGAATCCTCTATATTGGTTGTGTTAGGCAATGCTGCACTTTCTTGCACTTCTTCAAGAATGAAAAAAATATGGTTTAAAAAAAATTAGCCCACAATTTCTTGGGTGTGGGTTAGATCATTACAAAATGATAGACAAAAAAAAAAAAATGATAGACAAGCGCAACCTCAGACCGATGAGTCAGTGGACATTCCTTATTCCCTGCTCTGTCACAAACCTACTATGTGATCATGGACAGTTCATCTTAGTTTCAGTTTTATCACTTCTAAAATGAGAATATTGGAGGAAAAAAGGCAGGAACAGACCCATAAATAAAGAGAACAAACGGATTGATGATTGTCAAAGGGAAGAGAGGTGGAGAGATGGGCAAAATGGGTGAAGGGGAGTGGGAGGTACGGGCCTCCAAGTATAGAATAAGTCCCGGGGACGAGAGATACAGCATAGGGAACATAGTCAGTAGTACTGTAGTAGTGTGCAGGTGACAGGTAGTGACTACACTTGTGGTGAGCAGAGCACAATGCATAGAGCTGTCAAGTCACTATGTTGTGCACCTGAAACTAATGGAGCATTGTGTGTCACTTCAATGCTCACTTGACACTTCAATAAAACACAACACACTTCCATTAAAAAAATAATAATCCTGTCACTTACCTGAAAATCACTGATTAAATCACATTTCACAAGAAAAATAAATATTTAAAAAATGAGTGTGATGTTAGTTTTTTGTAAGTTTGTATATATGCTTTATTTTTTTGTATATATGCTTTAATTAGTTTATTGAGTTAGAACTGACATGAAATTTTATTAGGTTCAGATGTACAACATATTATTTGATAATATGTATTAATAACATATATTATGAAGTGATCATCACAGTAAGACTAGTTGACATCCATCAACACACAGTTACACATTTTTTTCTTGTGATGAGATCTCTAAAGATTTATTCTCTTAGTATCTTTCAAACATGCAATACATTGTTTGTTTATTTAATGATTTTATTTACTTATTCATGAGAGACAGAGAGAGGCAGAGAGAGAGGCAGAGGGAGAGGCAAGCTCCATGCAGGAAGCCCGATGTGGGACTCGATCCCTGGACTCCAGGATCACGCCCTGAGCCAAAGGAAGACACTCAACCACTGAGCCACCCAGGCGTCCCGACATTATTAACTATAGTTACAATAATTATTAACTGTAGTCACACATTCCAGACAACAAGATATCACCTCCCACTTATTAGAGTGGCTATTATAAAAAAGACAATAAATAACAAGTGTTGGCAAGGATGTGGAGAAAAGTTAGATTATTTTGAGATTCCTTCTAGCCCAGATTTAAAATGAAAGCAATCATCACCGTAGAATCATAAAACCACGGTGCTTAAAGTTGGAACATACCTCGGCAATCACTCTACCTCCCGTCCAATTCAGGAATTCTTCTGTAGCATCATTGATTAAATAATAATCTATAGCTGAAGACTAACTCTGAGATGAAGCTCTTCATCGTATAAAGCAGATTCTTCCAAGAAATAGGTGGAACAACCAACAGCACGGTTGACTACTGGAACTCTAGGGTTATCCTCTTCTGAGTTTGAAGGGGGTCACTAGCTGAGTGACCTTGGGAAGGTTAACCTCTGTAAGCTTCAATGTCATCATTTGTTTAAAAAGATGATATAATACCATCATTAGTACTACTATTATCAATGAAGATTTTCTTTCTTTTTTAAATTCTTTTTTAATTTTTTTTAAAGATTTAATTTTTATTCATGATAGACATAAGGAGAGAGAGAGAGACAGAGGCACAGGCAGAGGAAGAAGCAGGCTGCATGCCACGAGCCCGATGTGGGACTCGATCCCGGGACTCCAGGATCAAGTCCTGGGCCAAAGGCAGGTGCCAAACCGCTGAGCCACCCAGGGATCCCCAAGAATCCCCCTTTCTTAATGTCTCCTCTTAGTAATTCCCATCCACTGACCCTGTCACCCTACTTCTTGGCTATAAATCCCCAACCGACTTAGTTGTATTTAAAGTTCAATACACCCTTTTCAATAGTCTTGATGAAAGCCTTCCTTGCCATTTTAACGAGCATCAGGATAATTTTTATTTAACATTAACTATGAGAAAGTTCTCCTTCATGTTGAGCCTGAGAGCGTATCTAGTATCACTTCCTCCCCACTCATCCCAGCACTTTCCTCTTGGAAGCATAAATAACATTTCTATTCCTTCTTTCACAGGAAAGTCTTTCAAACACACAAAGAAAGAGATCACATATATTAAATCTTCTTTATTTCAGGTTAAATACGCCCATTTTCTTCAGAGTCCCAGATCATTATCATTTGGGGCCCTCTTCTGTGAACATATTTGAATAGGTCATGTGGCAATCATAACACTTCAAAAGTGAGCATACAATCTGAGAACACAATGACAACATTGTCTTTCTCGGTCTAGGCCCTGCAGTTCTATGAAGTTGACCTGAGATAGCGTTCATAGACGCATTAAACATTGGCCGCTGCATCACACCTTGGCACACAAGTACTGATATGATTCTGGGTTTTCCCTAACCTTGAATCTTTGCAGTTGATTTTTTTCTTTTAAAACTAAGTATAGGATTTAAAAATAGGGTGGAATTATTCAGGACAGACTTCCCCAAAGAAGGCATTTCTAGTCATCTCATGAAACAATGATGGACATGTGTCTTGTGAACTGAGACTTGAAAAAGATGATGGACCCTAATGATGAAGTGTGAATATTTTCTAACATTAGGACGGAATACAGAAAGGCATGGAGAAGGGAATTAAAGAAAGTAATATCTCAGCTAAAAGCTGATTTATCATTACTCAATGCTTTGCTTCCTCCATTACCCACATGCCATTTGCTAATTCTGATCTCCATGCCTTGCACCCCTTTCTTAACACTGAGGGATTTGTCTCCAAAGCACCTTAGAGCTGGTTATGCCAGTTTTCAAACTGGATTTTTTCAGTATGTATTTTTTTTTCTTTGTTTTTTCTTCTTTTTTCTTTTTTTTTCAGTATGTATTATTATTCTCCTGGAACAAAAAAGCAACTAAGTAGAGAAAGTTTTGAAAGTTTAGAAAAACACCTTTGATCTGAATTATATATATAGCTATTGATAGGTGTATGGTATATATACATATATATATATTATAAATATATATATATATACTTATACTTATGCCAGTATATATATAATAAATATGTCTCTTCTTCCCTACAGATTCCACTTCCCAGAGGTAACCCCTGCAATTTACTTGTCTGGGTCCATCCTCCTTTTAAACTGCAGATTCTTTGAATATGTAAACTGAATTTATTCAATGGTTTTAAGCCCATGATCAAAGATAAAGTCTTTATAAAGATGAGATCCATAACGTATTGACTCCTCCCAGACAAAATTTCAATACGTGGTCAGTATTGCATATGACATATTACATAAAAATAATACATAAGGGTGAAAAGGAGAATTCTCTACCCCGTAACACAATTACCGGGTAAGTGAGCAAATGTTTTTGTCTGAAAAAAAACTTGGCACAAACTAAGCATTCTCGATGCCATTTAGACCTTTAGAAATTACTCTGGGAAATAAGTTTAAGTTGCACCCAGATAGAGAAATTTTGCCCAAAGACACAGGGTTGTTAGCCTTTTGTGCATCTCAGCAGCATCCAGCAGCACTAAAAATGAAAATTGGATTTAACTATAGCAACAAACATTGTCACATAGGGTAGACGGAACAAAAGTAACCAGGAGAACAAGCGTTAGAGATGATAAAAGCTCAGTATCTTGGCAACCTTTTGTGTTGCGTTATTTTTAAAAAATGGATAATATTGTGCTCTATTTCTAATTTATTCAGCCACTTGCTGAGTGATAGCAATGTTATAACTACAGAAACTGTATGTCATCTTGACATTATGAGGTTTTCTTAGATACAGTAATACTTGTCTCATTTTTTTCTTGTTTAGTTTTGTTGTGGTGGGAAGAAATCTTGAAAAGAGGTACTTTCTGGACTCACCTTGGCTGCCTGGCTGACAAGTCACTGTTTTGTCTAGTTTTTTTTTTTTTTTTGTAATTTTGAGAAATATATTTCTTAATGTTCGTTTTAGGGAAAGATTAGAGAAAATATGATTTCAATCTCCTCTTGCTAGATTGGAAAGAACGTATTAGTCTGAGCATGTGAAATACATTTCATATGAAATGTGAAATACATTTACAAAGTGTATGGTAAAGGCATAAGTGAACAGGGTCATTGAAAGACAAACAGGTACTAATAAAGTTCCACAAGTACTAAATGCCATTTCTTTTTTTTTCTTATTTTTTTTATTTTTATTTATTTTTTTCTAAATACCATTTCTTTTTTCTTTTCTTTTCTTTTTCTTTTTCTTTTTCTTTTTTCTTTATTTATTTTTTCTAAATGCCATTTCTGCTCAGGGCACTGTACTGGGTGCTAGCGACGTGGGTACAGGTTAAATAAGAAAAAGCCCGGGCCCTCGTGTCGTTTGTAGACCAGCAGCTAATAATAATCTCTTATAATTTTCATGATTTATATCTTTCAAAGATCTTTTACAACTAACATGAGGTAAATAGCTTAAAATTTATTTATGCATCATTCATAACTAGCTGGCCTCTTAGGCATTGTTCAGGAGTGCGAACCATTATTAAATTCACACATCTCTGCTCCTCCTCTTCCATCAAGGCTATGAAAGGGGGGGGGGGATGCTCAAAGCAGCTCAAAGGCAAATCAAAAACCTCTGTGAAGCGCACCTCCCTCCCTGCTCCCCAAGTGCACTTGCAAGTTGAGTCGGACCAACTGAAACCTCTCAAATTTGTGAAGATCAGACCAGCAATTTTACAAGAGGCTGTGTCACAATATGTCATGCCCTAAGGTGTTTCTCTTCCTCCTCCTCCTCCTCCTCCTCTTCCTCCTCCTCCTCCTCCTTCTCCTCCTCCACTTCCTCCTCTTCCTTCTTCTCCCAAGGTATGAACACCTTCTCTTTTTTCAAAGTAAACTTTATCCCCAGTATTGGACTTAAACTGAAGACCCTGAGATCAAGAGTCACAGGTTCTACCGACGGAGCCGTCCAGGCGTCCTCCAAATTTTTGTGCCTCCTGTGATCACCATCTGGCATATCGTAATTCAGTTAATACTAACAAGCATGTGTGGTGCTCTTAATCTCTTTTTCTATGTAATTTCTCCCCCCCCCCCCCCCCCCCGGTTCTTCCGATGGTTTCGCTATGCCCAGCCCAGTCAACACTTGTCAAATCTATGAGTGAATGAATGAATGAACAACACTTGACCCTTTCTGGGATCCCCTGGAGAGCACTGCCCATCTGTGTTTGCTCTCGGTGCTGTTCATGTTTCCAAAAGACATGTCATCTGTGCCTGTGTCTCGTTTCATTTCTCATGCTTGGGACGGGCTTTCTGTGTTTTTGCTTTTGTGTCTTGTGAAACCCTCCACATCCCAGTGATCTCTAGGAGCTGCCTGGCAATGCGTCTAAAGCTTTCAACTTTAACTTCTTCAGGGTGGTTTGATTATTTCAGTGGTGTCTTCCCATCCCCCCCTTCTGAGTCTTTAGATTTTCAAATTCCACTTCTACTAAAATCCACCAGCCTATTTGCATAATGTTACCCCATTTAATTCTCACTGCAACTTCAGGCTGCAAACATAAGAAAACGGAGACTCCCGCGGGGTGAGTCAGTGGCCCAGCCCTGCAGCTGAGATGGTAAAGCCTGATGTCAGAGGGGTTCGGTGCCTGCCAAAGCGGATGCTTCTCGGCCGTGCTCTGCATCATCATCATCTGGCCCAGTTTTTGCCACCTTCTGCCTTCGTGTCTTTGAAAGATAAAAACCCTGACTGCTGATACTTTGACGTGGATCATCCTCTCATGAGAAATCTGAAACCTCCTGTTAAGTTTTCTGGGCCCTGTCGTGCTAGGAGGACCTTGAAAGGACTCCTTCATGAAGGAGCTGCGTGCAGGGGTGGGAGCTGTGATGTGCAAACACGCATTGGCCCTGGCAATGCTTAATTATACGGATCCTGCTTCCAAATCATGTTCAAATCCCCTCTGTTTATTTTCATCTTCTGTTCTCTTGTTTCCATTGCACGGATGCCATTTTGCGTCTTCTTCGTCTCCGAAGCAAGTCAGGCATTGCCAGTGGCCCGGCCTGCACGCTGAGATTTTCAATATCACCTCCCTCTGTCTCCTTTGAGAGCACTGTGCCTCTTGCTTCAGCTTTCCCGGGGTGCCCTTTGTAGATCTGAAATATTTTCATCTTTGGTTTGTCCACTATTGTCAAAATGATGCTATCTGCATAAGGCACCTAGGCTTATTAACTAACCTCCGATAACATCTCTCTTTTTAATCATTTCCATTTGTCTTCTCTCTGATTTGTTATTTATCTCCTCTTGAGAGGGTCTACAGAGCACACATGAAAATAGAGGACTGTGTGGGTAGACCTGCCTCACTCTCCTCGTCACATTAATTTATTTCTCCCCCCACCCATTGAGCATTAGAATGTGGGTCACTTTGATATATAACATCCTCGCCTATTTTAGCAGCTTATCTGGCAAACGCTATTTTGGATCCAGACTTAAAGAAAGAATTATTATAGTTAATCATCAAAGCCACATTTTTGAGTAAGCTAATTAATAATTTTCCCACCTCTCTATTTTGGCCTGTTTCAGATCTCCTCTGAAATTCACAATCAGCTATTTTTGGATCTCTGGCATATCGTTTGCCCTGCGTGTCATGCCTTCTGCTAAGCCTGCCAACCTCTGCAGCGACATGTCTACGAAGCCTGGTGATCAGTGCTCAGTTATGTTTCGTGGCACACATCACTTCTGTTTTATGTGACTTATCATTTTCTCTCTGAAAGAACATTTCCTTGATTTCTAATTTCCCTTTCCGTACTGTCTTATTGTCTATTTTTAACATGTCAAAATGAACCCTAATTTCCTCTTCTTTGCATACTCCATATTTTCTGTCTGATATTTTATTCTTGTCTGACATTTTCTTTATACTTTCTACCTCCATGATATACACAGATTCTCTCACCTGTATTTAGAGTTTTGCTATCTTAGCTTTCACTTATTTCCTTTTCTTTGCTGTTCTGTTCTTGCCCTTTCCATCAAATGCTTCCGCAGTCTTATAGAATATTGACTTTCTTCTTGAAAGCCTTGTCTTTACTCAGCCTCTTTTAAAATCATTCTTCATATCACTGGCAACTTTTTCACATACTCCCTGACATCTGATAAGGGCCATCCAAGCTGCACTCTCGTAATCAGTCCTCCTAGAAATTCTTCCTATCCTAACAACTCATCCTCTGTTGACTGAAGGTTAACTCCTTTAGCTCTAAAACTATCCTACAAAAACCTTTGTAGGCTTTTTTCAAGGATGAGGTTGTCTGCTATTGAGCATCAGGAAAGGCGAGGGACTGAGTTAGAGATGCAGGTTTCCCATGAAATCAGCCTGGAATGGTTCTGCGTGGCAAGGTGTGGCCCAGTCAGGCACTTTTTGTCACGAGTGGGGCTTTGGAAGGGGAGTCAGACTTCACTTCTTTAGACAGACCTGTAAGAGAAGAGCGGGGCCTACAGCTCTAGCATCCTGACTTCATTATCTTAAGTCTTTGGGCTCATCCTCATCATCCTTCCCTATCAGCTCTAGTTGACTTCATTTCTCAAATGAACCAGATCTTATTGTCCCTTGCCTTAGGCCCTTCATGCTGTTCCCTCTTCCTGGAACAAGTTGGCCCCCCATCCCAACATCCAGTCTTTACCCTTTAGTCTTGGATGGGGTCTTTTCTGTTCTCATTCCTCGGGTTAGATACATCTCATATGTGTTCTCATAACACCTTAAATATACCCCAACGTAGCTTTTGTCATGCTTATAGCTATTCGGTTCCTTGGGCAAGTCTCTAAGTTCTCTGAGAGCACGTGCTCCTCTCAAAGGCGTCCTTCAACAATGTGGCTGGAGGGACAGACTGGAGTCATGCTACCCTATGACACTTACTGGCTGATGGACTTGAGAGGGTTGCTCTCCTCTCTGGGCCTCATTTCCTCACCTATAAATCAGGGATATTATTATACTTGTCACTTTTTGTTTCTGATAATCAAGTGCTTAGAAAAATTCCCAGCCTGACTCCTAGGAGGTGCTCTGTGAAGTGGCTATAAAGTTTATTACAATAATAGTTCTTAGTAATTATTATATATAACTATATTACATACTATTGTATCTAATATATATTATTATATTATATTATTTTATTTTATTAGTCACAGACACAGTCCCAGGATATCTAGCACACCATTTGCCATAGAAGAGTGCTAAATCAATGCTTGTTGAATAAATTAACAAATGACAGAATGAACAATATTAAAAATAATGCAATCAGGTAAACAACCGAGGAACACAAGACAAGGTATATAACCCAGAACATGTGAGAATGGGAACCTCCCAGAGGCTAGACTGCTCTCTTTTTTTCCTTCTGATTGGCAGATAGATCTAGAAAGGAGCAGACCTTCTGGGGGAAACTTCATCTAAAAATAACTGGGCACTGATAATTAGTATGTGCTTTAGCGATATCCTTTGTTATCTCAGGAAACTTCCTTCCTGGCCTCTTTCCAAATTACACTTCTGCCAAATTTCTCAGCTTTATGAGAAATCTCTGCTTTTCCTATGGCATTATAAGAAGAGGGAACCTCTTTCATATGTTACAAGCTACATTCCTTCTTATGCACTAATCCTACCAACTCTTTCACATCCCCCTTTTCACTGACTTTGTTTTCTCTTTGACAGAGAGTTAGCTTGGGCATGCAAATAAACATAAACAGAGCACCTATGCTCTTCCAAGTTTCTAGCTATTTTTTGTATAGACTATTTGTTGTTGCTGTTACTCCTTCCGTTCTTATCGCCTTTATGGACAAGCAACCAACGTCTTCTCAATTGGTTGTATGCATGAAAAAGCAGGGTTTTTGTACATTCCTCATTCTTCCTTTTTCCTTTCGAGATATATATACATTCACATGTATAATCCCATATCAAATTTTCCTTGATATTGCTGCATCCAAATCTTAATTTTCCATAACCCGTTTTCAAAAAAAAAATTCATTTATTTATTTTAGAGAGAGAGGGAGTGGGTAAGTGCACCTGAGCAGGGGAAGGACAGAGGGAGAGGGAGAGAATCTCAGGTAGACTCCGTGTTGAGTGTGGAGCTGGCATGGAACTCCTCTCACCTTCCTGAGATTATGACCTGAGCTGAAATCAAGAGTCAGATGCTTAATCAACTGAGCCACTCAAGTGCCCCTTCCACAATCCACTTTTGCATTTTGCACTCATTGACTTGATAGCTATTGAAAACTTACAGTGTGATGTAAGGAAGGTATAAGCCATAGGTCTTTTAAGGAAGTGTATTGTCTTTTATAACGTTAATTTTGTGGTGTTTTGCATATAGTAATAGTAAATGATAATAGTAATAAAAATTCTAGTAAAAAATATAACATTTATTCAGCCTTTCCTATGTATCAAGCACTGTTCAAAACAGTTTACATAAAAAACTCGCCTAGTTTTCACAAAAAGCCTATAAGTACTATTTGTATCCCTACTTTGTAAATGATGAAACTGAGTAACAGAACCTAACAATTGCTTGTTATTAAACATACATTGAACAAAAAGATGTAAATTTTTTTAAAAAATTAAACATCCTATTATTATTAATCTAATGAGATTAAAAATTGTTAATTTTTGGTATAGTAGATCGTACAAGCTCCAAGGAAGGAAAATTATGATATGTGATGTCCCGAAGTAAGTTTTGGATTATGGTTAGTTTGGTCATTGGAGGATAGAGAATATGTGGAGCATAAGAAGAGAAAGAATAAAAATGCAAAATTAACTAAGTGTGGACTTTGACATGGTCTAAATATTTTATACTTTTTATCTAATGTAGGCCTCAAATTATTCACATGAGATAGTTCCTATTACCTCCATTTTATAGAAAAGGAAATCGAGGTTCAGAGAGCGTCAATATGTGGTCAAGGTCACGGACCTACAGACTAAAAAAGGAAATTCAAGAGACCAATAGCAAACATGAAAAAAATTCAAACTTACTAGTTAAGAAATGCAAACTAGTATAAAGAAATACCATTTTCACTATCAAATCAAGCAAGATCTTAAAAACAATATTGAACTAATGATAATAAAATGGTTGTAGAATGTATATAGGCAATGAGAGTTTTAAATGTCACAAACTGCATGATGAATAAATTGGGAATATATACAGTGGTCCTTAAATTATTCACTACTCAATCTCAATGATTACATTTCTAAAATTCATAAATAAATGAAATTAAAATACAGGTTTCCCCTGCTACCTGAGAGTGGAACATGCCTGTGAAAACTTTTGTAAACCCAAACAGCATAAACTGAAAAAGCAATTACCACTAATTTACCTGGAAAAAAATTTGAACATTCTGAGACCCCACAAATAATCTCTCTGAGGCTTTTCTGATACCTTAGGATACCCCTTGCTCACAGATGCACAAAATAAATCGAGATAAAGCACAGATGCTCACAGAGTTCAAAGCTATGGCAGCTTGCTGCTGAGAGGCTGAGTGTAGTGCCCAGGGAAGGAGCTTAGGGGGGCCCCTCTTGCTAGTGGGGTGTGCGCTGTCTCCATAACAGATCCCTACAAAACAAATGGTGAACATTTCACTTTTCACTTTGCATCCTAAAAGCAAAAATCCTCTCCAGATCTAATTTGGTCAGCAAAAACAGGAAATAATGCAGGTCTTTTGTGAAAGTGAAGTGATGTGAAACAAACTTTTAAAAAGTGGGAGATATCAAAGGGTGCCTGGGTGACACAGTCGCTTAAGTGTCCGACTCTTGGTTTCAGCTCAAGTAATGATCTCAGGGTCTTGAGATCAAGCCCTGTGTCTGTGTCAGGCTCCTGGCTCAGCGGAGAGTCTACTTAGGACTCTCTCTCCCTCTTCCTCTGACCTTCCCCCACCTCCCCTCCAGTTCTCTCCTCCCCATCTCTCAAATAAATAAGTAAATAAATCTTTTAAAAAGTGGGGGTCTGTATGAATATTTACTTAAAGTCTTTTCACTGTGGCTGAATTTATGTTGGGAAAAATTGGAGAATAACTCAAGTCTGAAAACTAATTAGATGGTTGGTTATATGTAATGCAGCGTACCTTTATACAACGAAATGTTGCATTGCTGGTGCTTTCAAAGACGATCTTTCAGCATGTGTTAGTAAAGGCTGAAGTCAAACAGCAACAACCCTGGATTATTCAGATTAAGTTCTGCTAAAGTAACAAATATCAGCAGTGTAGAGGCTTAAAACATAAAGATTCATTCCTCATTCGTGCAGCATCTGCAGTGGGTTTGGCGGTGCCCCGGGGCAAATGGAGATGAGGCCTCAGTTGGCTTCCAAAGGGTAGATCAGCCTGAAATTTTGGGGTTCACTTCTAATCTTCAGCGCCTCAATCCAGTAACCTCAACTAGCCTTGTGGTTCTTGGTAACTGCAAAGAGGTGGGAAACGTATTCCTTTCACCTGCCATAGATTGCAAAAATTAGTGAGATAAAATTTTCTAAAATGGGTGTATATTATTGATCTCAATTTTTTTTATTGTTTATAACAGCATTTAGATACATATATAGTTATAGATAGAGATAGAGATACATACCTATGTGTCTAAACCAAGGATCAGGGCAATATGGCCCTTATCAGATCTGGCTAGCTGCTTGTTTTTATTTATTTTTTATTTATTTATTTATTTATTTTTTAAACATTTTTTTTTAATCTTTATTTATTTATGATAGTCACAGAGAGAGAGAAAGAGGCAGAGACATAGGCAGAGGGAGAAGCAGGCTCCATGCACCGGGAGCCCGATGTGGGATTCGATCCCGGGTCTCCAGGATCGCGCCCTGGGCCAAAGGCAGGCGCCAAACCGCTGCACCACCCAGGGATCCCGCTGCTTGTTTTTATATAACCAACCAGCTAAGAATGGTCTTTAATGTAATGAAAAGGTTGGATAATATTTGGTGACACATGAAAATTATCTGGAATTCAAATTCAGTGTCTATAAATAAAATTTTATTGGAAACACAGTCATGAACCTTCATTTGTCTTTGACTGATTTCAGATTCAGCAGAGGAGTTGAGTAGGCACTACAGAGATTCACTTGACCCACAGAGCCTAAAATATTTACTGTTTAGGCTTTACGGAGTTTGCTGATCCACTGCCCTAAATACTTAGGAAAAGTAGGTATGAAAACAAAATTGTCATAGTACTTACTTGAATGGGATTTAAAAGATTTTTTTTAATTTTTAATATTTCTATTTTCTAAGATTTCTACAATGAATAGATATTATGGCCATGTTTGGGGAAAATTAGAAAATTAATAAAAATAAAAGTAACTCATACGTAGAATCGCTACGAATATTCTTTACATGAGTAGTTGCAAAGAGCTGCCTTCTCTCTAGAGGCCTCCAGCCTACACAGGAGAGGAGGGAATCATTGCCGAAGGGCTGACTTCCTTTCCAGTCTCTTGTCCCAACCCTCTCCCCCTCATTCCAGGCTCCAGCCACACTCCCTTTCTCTCTCTGCAAATAAACTCAACTCATTCTGTCATCGTGGCCTCTATACTTGCGTCTCCCTGGAGAGCCCTTCCTCTAGATTTTCACGGGACTGACAACTTTGTCATTCAGATCTTAGCACAAATGTCACCTCGTGAGAGATCTCTCCTGACTCCTCTGTGTAATGCTGTACACAATCTCAGTCTCTATCACATTTTCCTGTTTTTTTTTTCTCTATGCACATATCACTATCTGCTTTGTTTCGTTCGTCTATTTATATTCTTACTGTCTGTGAGAACTAAAACTCCAGGAACACAGACTCCTTATCAGTCATCTGTCACTGCTCTATCCTAGAACATTGGACACTGAATACCAAAGGACCTCTATAGAGAAACTGGATGAGTAATAATTGTTTCAATTATAACGCTAAAGGGTAATGTTACACACACACTGACATCCTGAAGAAGCCAGTGGGAAGCCAAATCCCTGCTGGGGAGAGTCTCTGTAGTCAGCAAAATCCCTACCTTGTCTTAGTTACCTACTGACAATTGAATTTTGAATTTAACTGTGCCAGTGGTGAAAAGAGTCAGTGGTTCTTACATCTGACATGATAATATTGCTGATTGAAGGAAAACATGCAACTGTAAGCAAACTTAGTGACAAATAATTAAGAAGAATGTCTTTGAAAAGTCATGACTTATGGGTCCACTAATAGTGCTTTATTTTTCCACCACATGTGGATGACGGGACAAAATGTATGAATATGTACCTAACCAACATCAATGTTTATTGGATATCTGGCTTTAAAAAAAGATGAATAAAATATATTTCTATTTTTAAGAAACAAAGAAAATGAGGGAGAGAGATCTGTGTAATCAGGTTGTAAAGATGAAATATTATAAAGATAAAGTGCATCATCAATATAAATTTAAGATAATGTAATAGCCAAGTCTATGTTATGAGATTCATATCCCAAGTCTTAACTGCTGATGGGAGAAAGTTAGATATTCTTGGAGGTCAAAATGAAACTAAGCTTTGGCATCTTAACCATTTGCCTATGGGATTTCTGAACTTTCTTTACTGTTAGAGGAGGACAGATAAGACTCAGGGCTTAACCAAAAAAGAAGTTTCTTACAGTCCATTATTCTTAAGGGCTAAGACTTGATCCTCTTCTTCATGTTGTAGTCTTAGGAATGTTGTCTCTGATTTGATATTTCTATAATATCTACTCATTTAATATCTTTCAAAATATGTAAAACCAGTTATTGTCAAAGATTAGTTTACTGGATTTAGCATTCAGAAAAATAAAAATGTGTGGGAGGAAGCAAACTCCATAGATGTAGGGCAGCTAAAGAATCTTGCCCTTCCTCTAAATGTCTTTATCTGTCACATGCCCTTACATTTCTTTCAACTCATAATTCTCATCAATTTTGTTTTTGTTTTTGTTTTTGTTTTGCATACATCCACTTGGATTCAACATCAATCTTCTCTTTTAAGGGGTCCATTATTAAGGATAAACATTTAGTATTAGTGTCAATTAAATGACATTCCTATGAAATGCAACTGGTGAAGGAGCAGAAAATACCTAATGTCCAGAAGCAGAAAATATCTAATCTGGAGACAGGTAGCAACTGTGACCTGCTCTCCTTGGAAAATGTTTGGATGCTTAGTGCAATGCAAACGACCTTGATCTGTTATATGGCAAAAGACAAATCCCACAAGCTGTTGTTTATCACTCAAAGATACATTAAAGCCCAACATGGTGGTCCCAGAAAGATATTTAAAGTCCCATCACCACTGCTTTGACAGATAAGATGTTTTGTCTATGTTATTTGGGAATATCTCTCAAAAACAGGATTTACAGTACAATTTACCGTAATGACTTTTATAAACCAGGTGTTGCAGTTTCTTTTCCAACACTGTCACAAAGTCAGCTATGTCCATTAAAATCTATTTCCTATTCTTCCTGTGGATTAAATGAGCAACTCTACTGTAATGCTCGTCTCCATTGTAGTCAGCTGGAACTGTATGACTGTGCCTCTCAATGTGAGGTGAATAAATATTATGGACACCGCTTCTAGGCCTGGACCATACACCTTCATCCCTCTGAATGCCAACGGAATGTCAACCCATGCTGAAGAAGGCTTAGCTCTCTTGGATGCATTGCTCCCAAACTATCCGGTCTGTGAATGAGATGTGCAGCAAGGTGGTCCCCATCACTCCCACGGCCTATAAAATTCACCTGACAGTAAGAAATGAACTGCTCTTCCCACACAAAAATTTTATGGAGTGTTTTATTTTAGTGACTAATTGCAGTAAAGAATACAGAAGTCTCCAACAATAGGTCTAACAGCTCTCCTTCATGACCATAGTGAAGTCTCTTAATTCCTTTAGCCATTTGCACAAATGAACTTTGAGCCTATTCAGGGAAGAAAGAATATCTGTTCATCTCTCCTGTAAGTATTCAGTGAGTATGTCCCTCATGCCAACCACGTGTCTACTGGACCCACAAGGGTGAACTATGTAGTGCTGGTGTGTATTGTAGCTGCGGTTGGGTGGTTCCAGAGCCACTAGTCATAGGATCAGTTTGCTAACTCCACGGGCAGCTCCTCTGGCTTCTCTCTCTGTAGCTTCTTTGGGAATTGTTCTGACTGAAACATATTTCTTTCGACCTCCCAGTGATTCTGCAAACCATTCAATAATTCTCTGCACTGAATGGTTTTCTGCTTCAGCTAGCTTCAGTGGATTCGGCTCTCTGAAACGGAAATCTGGACCCCAAGTATTCGGCATTCCAAGACTATATCTTCAGATGTCTCAGTCTTTGAACTCCAGTTTGAGAAACATTGCAGTTAATGTTAACCGTAATTATTTTAGGGTTTGGATTGATGAATAACAGGTGGCTGCTTATCCAAATACCAAAACAGGAATGGAAATTTATCACTGTCTAATTATAAGAGGGTCACTCAGATAATTCGGAGTAAGTTCATTTTTTATTAACTGAATGAAATAGTTAATTAAAAAAAATCATTCTGTGTAAATTTGCAGACACCCAGGGAAAAATCCTAGTTTATGGCATATGGTGACACAGTGCTTGGCACAGTCATGAAAAAGCGCTCGATCAATTCTTCACAATTTTTTTAAAGATTTTATTTATTTATTCATGAGAGACAGAGAGAGAGGCAGAGACACAGGCAGAGGGAGAAGCAGGCTTCATGCAGGGATCCCAATGTGGGACTCGATCCCAGGACCCCAGGATCACGCCCGGGGCCAAAGCCAGGCGCAAAACCGCTGAGCCACCCAGGCATCCCAATTCTTCAACAATTTTAAACATAATGTTATTGCTAAATGCCGAATAAGATATGATGTGGAAGTGCTCTCTGAAATGGTAAAGTGCTGTACCCATTGTTGAGAGTATCATCTACATAAATGCCTCACATTTCCTTGGTACCATAGGGACAATAGTCCAGTGTCACATTATTGTAACTGAAGGATAATCCTCCGTATATTTTATCTATTGGAGGCATAAATAGAAATTACATAAAGGACCCTTCACTCCACAGACAAGATTCCAGTTAAGTAGCATTAGTATAAACAAAAGAGGAGTCCAATAATTGAATGCCCGTAGTGATTCTCTAGGTCAAGATAGAAGTCTACGCGTAGAACAGTTTAAATTACTGCTTCTCATGTTCTACTTCACTTTGGGGATCTCCAGCTGCCATTATAACACCTTTCACTAGACTGAACTTGCAATTGAAAATAAATCAATCTTGAGGTGATTGAAATTACTATTGCCTGACTTCTCTTACTTTGTCATTCCGCAGGAAGCTAGCATCACAAGTGGATAGAGAATGAGCTGACATTTTTTTTTTCTTTCATTTGGTGGCATCACAGGCTTCAAGAAAAGTTAATCATAATGTTATTTTTTTTCTCTGAACACTAACGCATGAATTATAAGTTTCAGCATATGTTTTCCATATTTATTTCAGATATATTATCATCCTCAGTTCATATGTCCTCTGAACTCGATATTAAAATCTCCTCTGAGTTCCAGATCTTACAACTCAAAAATTAAAAAAATCCCTGATATAATATTTCTCTGTATATATCAATATATAATACCCCATGGATGACCTAAATTGTGTAGATCATTTTCTTGATTAATTTCCTAGGTAACAATATTCCATTTTCTTTGAATTCATTAATTCTACTTTTATTGCTCATGACATTTACATAGTCACTCACAGAACTTCATTTTTGCCCCTACTGACTTCTTCAAGTCCTTTCTGCCTGAAAGACAAAAAGAGAAAAAGCTAGTAGATCACTTTTACTAACTCATAGCTGTTTCTGTCCCTCCGTTTTGTTCATTCCTTTATAGTCAAGCAACCAATATGTTCTTTTCATTTACCTCATTGTTCAGATTTCACCTCTACTTACTGCCTCTCCACCACGCAGGTCTCATCCTACCTCGCACCTGTGGTCAGGTTTTAGCCACCCTGCCAATTTCCTGATGCGATTCCCCTTTCCCCTCTTCACCTCCACACATTTCTTTGACCTGGTCCCAGCCTCTGAAGGTTATTTACGAGGCTACAAAATTGTTCAAGAATCTATACTCATTCCCCTCTGTCTCTTGCAAATGTTACCAAACCCCAATATCGTAAGTCTTATGAAAAAAGAGTTCAGGCATGAAAGTGAACAAATGTAAAGATGTTTCTTTGCTACCCAACCCCATAGAAACTACAGTATGCTCATCCTCACTTTAAATTGCCAGGAGGGCATAGAATAGAGAGGGTATTGAGCAATTCCCATATAGAATGTGTTATGAATTTGGAGGGGAAGGGAGATAGCATTAATATCCAACGGAATGCCAGTGTTTTCCAAGACACCATTAAAGGAAAGCTAATCTGTGAAAATCATTTTGGAAAAGCCTGTTGTTAAAATCTGACCATCAGCCCACACATTTCTAAAATCTCAATAATCGTCATGAGCCATAATCTAGGTGGTCTTGTGACACGGTCTACACAAGGCTTGTTCATTTCTACTTCTGTGGAATCGTTTCCACTTTGTGTGTCAGTCGTTCGCAGCTAAGATCATCTTCCTTTTCCTCCTCACTAATGATTGCCAGACTGCTATGATTTAGGTCAAAATCCCGCATCCCCCCAAAAAAGCCTTCCTTGATGATCTCCATTTTAGGCTCTTATGTTTTATGTTAGAGCCATAGTAGATATGCAGATTTTTTCTCTTCCATCTAAGGATTACATCCCCATAGATATCAACCTTGTCTTTCTGATTGCAGTGTAAACTTCTTTTCAAAGTGTGAAATTTCGAATTATTTTCTTAATCCTTACTGTGTATGCCTCTAAAATGAGTCACACGTAATTTTTTAATGTGATAACTTCCTCATATAAATTGTTGTTTGTATCTACAAATATAAAATATCCTCCGGCTGCTATACTGAGGAAGCACCCTGCCAATATCCCTGGATACATTTTATTTTTTTTAATTTTTTTTTTAATTTTTTTTAAATTTATTTATGATAGTCACAGAGAGAGAGAGAGAGAGGCAGAGACACAGGCAGAGGGAGAAGCAGGCTCCATGCACCAGGAGCCCGACGTGGGATTCGATCCCGGGTCTCCAGGATCGCGCCCTGGGCCAAAGGCAGGCGCCAAACCGCTGCGCCACCCAGGGATCCCCTCCCTGGATACATTTTAAAAGGAAGGTAGCCTCATGGTGAGTGAACAGCTGACAGTGACAGACATTCAGTACTTTCATGTAAGTGAACACTATCCCTGACAGCTTATGCATGACCCAAGAAAACATCTTGCGATATACTATAAAAGAAGGAACTAAATGGTTTTCAGTAGAGACTTCATCTATAGTGTTTTATAAGAGACAATATATGTATATATCCTACATCTATAATACAAATTATGTAAATGTAAGTATCAAGGGATTAATGCATTTAAGAATGAAATATATTAAAATTTTAGCACTTTTTAATTCTGAGTGATGGATGCGTGAAGGACAATTGTGTTCTTTGTAACTTTCCATGGATTCATATTTCTTCTAAAAATGAAGATAGCAAACCATTCTGCATAATTAACAAGATTTTTTTTTTCTGGAGATCACTTTGTACCTTGATGTCACTTGATTTGAATCCTATAGATCGTTTTGTGTTGAGTCTCTATGTGGCAGACTTTTTGAGTATAATTGCCTCCGTTAGTGACCCAAGTGTCCTGCTTTGCATGAGTTAACAGTTTTAATTTTAATTACTACTTTAGAATTTTGTTATATAAATTGCACAACATGGTGATTAAGGTGTTGACCCCCCTGATGCAGTCAAAATCTGCATATAACTTTTGACTCCCCCAAACCTTAACTACTTATAGCCTACCATTGACCAGAAGCCTTACTAATGACACCGCGATTAGTACTTACTTTATATGGTGTATGTATCATATACTAAATGCTTCCAATAAAGTATGATAGAGAAAGGAAAATGTTAAGAAAATAACAAGGAAAAAGAAAGTACATTTACAGTACTGGACTGTATTGAAAAAAAGTCTGCATATGAGTGGGTCCAGACAGTTCAAACTGAGATGTTCGAGGGTCTACTGCACCTCGTTTTCGGTACACATGGGTCTGCTCCAGACTGATACATCCACACTTGACTTACTGAAAAACTGTCCAGCTTCCTGAGCCTCTTAGGATGAGAGTCAGGCTGTAAAGCAGGGTTTCTCAAAGTGTGGTCAATGGGCCACCTAGAAGAATCATCTGGACAAGGGCTTGGCTTTGAAGTGAATGGGAGCCTTCTCGCGTGAATCCCAGGCACCTGTGTCTATGTTCTCATGCACGAGGAAAGAACATTGTTTCTAGACTGTTGAACTTGCTAGTTTTCTTACTACAGGTATCAGGCTTCTCTTGGTAACACTTCAATCTTAGCAAATAATTTTTTATTGCAACTACATTAAAACTTACTATTCCATGGACATGCTCATGCAAAATGTCCTGTACAACTTATTATCAAATATTAAAAGTAGAAAACTCTTCTGAAGAGTGGAATTCAGTAATTATAAATTTATTTTAAAAATTTTATGGGGGGAAATATGACTCCTTATGATACTTGTAGTCTAATAATTTCTTTATAATTTTTATGCTTCAGCAATACTCTGCTCACTGTATAAAATCTATTCTATGTTAGTGTGTCACCTCGTTAAAATTATAGAGACAGAGTTGACTTTTTTTTAAAGGAAAGAAAACAATGAGACAATAATCTAAGGATTAAAACATATATGACTTTGTCTCTATGCCTTGGACTTTACATATTTATCCAGACATTGTTTTAAATTTGGCTCTTCCTTGAAAATATATTGGCACTTCATAAAATTTAAAAAATATTTTAAAGCGATATTATTCAAGGTATGTTCTGTGGAGAGTGAGTGACCTCTGTACACTCTGAAAGAGAATATTTAAGATTTCATTTTGACTAACATGTGAGTACCAATTAGCAGTGCTCCGTGTTCTCAGTGTCTTGTCTCCTGGATGCTCTGTGCCAAAAGGGCAGCAGAGGAAAAAAAGCTACGATGGAAACTCTTCTCAGAAATATTCGACTACTGTCCCTATATATACACTCTTCTCCTGCTGAAAGGTACACCTTAATTAATTTTAAGTAGAGTAGAAATCTAGGAAGTTTATTTTTATAAAGATAATAAATGAGGTAAATTTTACCAAAGCAGAATGTAGATCATGGATGTCTGGCTTTAAAAATCTCCTCATGGGGAGGCACTTGATGGGATGGGCACTGGGTGTTATTCTATATGTTGGCAAATTGAACACCAATAAAAAATAAATTTATATAAAAAATCTCCTCATAGGGATGCCTGGTGGGGGCTCAGGGGTTGAGTGTCTGCCTTTGGCTCAGGTCATGATCTTGGGGTCCTGGGATCGAGTCCCACATGGGGCTCCTTGCAGGGACCCTGCTTCTCCCTCTGCCTGTGTCTCTGTGTCTCATGAATAAATAAAATCTTAAAAAAAATCTCATAAAGATATGAAATAGCATCATTATTATATTTTACGTAAAATGCATTCTCTTTTGGTTCAAAATAATCTTAACTCAGTGCCCACACCGCTCTGACTGCCATGATATCTTGCTTTCTCCCTTACAAATAATTAAATTCCACTAAAACTGATGACTTAAGTCCTTAAGAGAAAGGACTTCCAGTCTTAAAGTCATGTTAGGATTTTAAAGCATTTTACATAAGCAGAAATTCTATTTTGTGATGAAATCGACACATTTGACTCTGTAGTTTCAAGTCTGTGATTAGGAGACATCATTTTTTTTTTCCTCAGTAAAATTGATGTACACCATTGTTCCGAGGAGGCTGAAATCGAGGGTTGCATGTCTGTCTTCCATGCATACTGCTCGTGGGAAAGGTGGAAGGCTGCTGTCCAGCCTGAGAAAGTTGCAGAACTGAAAGAGGATCCTGATTTGCATGCCCTGTGTCACTCCCCCCGGGACAGCTAGATTGGCAGCTAGCAGTCGCTGGGTAAGGAAAGGGACCATAGAAACTCTATAAACACATGCATTTACTATCTGTACTCACATGTGCTTGTGCAATGCTTATGTATTTTCCTTGGTGCCTGTAGACAAGACCAATGCTCTCTTGGCCGTGATTGCTCCCTGCTTTTCCCTCTTCCTCTCCCTCCCCGGTTTCTCAGGAGCAGATGTGCCTTTAATCCCAAGGCCCCTGCACAGCATCCCCTCGGCTTCTACGCTCCTCCGTCCCAGATCCCCATCTACTTCCTTCTCTCCCTTTCCAGAAGTATCTGCTACAATGCATTTGGTATATTTTCCCGACTACAGGAGATGAACAAGATTTATTTTCATTTTTTTAAACTCTAATCTTATTAAAGAGTTAGACAAATGAATGGCTACATCAAAACAGATCATTTATTTGACCATTTTGACAGAACTAACCAGTTGTTAACAGGCAGTTCAGCATTTACCAAGGTCTTTCCTTTTTTTTTTAAAAAAAGATTTTATTATTTATTTATTTATTTATTTATTTATTTATTTATTTGAGACACAGAGGCAGAGACACAGCAGAGGGAGAAGCAGGCTCCCTGCTGGGAGCTCGATGAGGGACTCATCCCAGGACTCTGGGATCACGATCTGAGCCAAAGGCCGGTGCTCAAGCATTGAACCACCCAGGTGCCCCTACCAAGGTCTTACCCAACGAAATGCAGGAGCCTTCATGTGCTGAGAACCTTCCAGGCCATGTTTTCTGCTTCTTCCAGAAATTTTCTCGTTTAATTTTCACAATAATTATAATTCACTTTGATAGGCCACATATGAGGCATGAGAAAACTGAAGCCCAGGGTGGCTAAGAGACTTTTTCTGATTTAAAATAGGAAAAAGCTGTGGTAGTGCTGGATAGTTTCATGATAATAAATCGTTTCTGAATGAATGAAATAATGCCCGCGTGCACAAGTAAATGAATTAATGTGACACATCCTGCCTCTAATGAGCTTATATTTACCATCTGGGGAATATTTACTATCTGAGAAAGGAAGAACAATTGGGATACAGTTGGGAAATTGAAATCTGACTAATGATAAAGACCACATGTACTATTTCGATAAATTGGACTATATGACATCAGAGGAGGTGAGATCAAAGTAAACCATTTGTAGGTCACAAACATACACACAGTTGTGAATTTGTGACTGAAACCTTCGAGGCTGGGTGAGAAGAGCCCAGAAAATATTAGAGAAAAGTAAAATGCCGTTTTCTTGTTTGCTTTTTTGCTTCGTTCCATGTGCACAAAGCAAAAATCTGCTTATTGAAGCTCACTTATGCTTAAGTCAATAAAAAGGATGGCAGGAGAGCAAGCAAAGCCTTTATGGTTCACGATGCCAATTTCATAATCGATAGCAGTGGCAAAAGCTGCAGTCACTAATATTGACTATTAAGATGCACAGAAACGAAGCATAGAGGTTGTTTTTCTACCCTTTACCTTATTTTTCCTCCCTCACATAGCTGTGTCTTCATGAAGTAGGTTCATTCACTATTGGTCTGATTGGGTTTGACCCTTATTAACCACCCAATTTTCAAAAATTTCTCTGAAGTGATTTACAAAGACAAAAATATGTGCACCCAGCTCTGTTATGGATAAAATTTAATCCATTTATAAACTTTCCAACAACAAGCTTCCTACACAACTTCTGTACATTACTATGTTTGTATGAGCCTTTGTGTAAAAAATAAAATGATAATATTGGTTTTGCTACATTAGAGTTAAGTGAATTACTTGGGCAATTTATATAAAGTGGGAATATCCAGTGATTAAAGTGTGATTCTATAAATCTGTGATTATTTATATATTAACCTTCACATACATGTTTCAGCCCCTGCAGACATGCGTTTGTTCCGTTCCTCTCACCTGTACTTTAATTTTTATTAATGGCCCTGTTGGGATGGGGATTTTTTTCCTCTACCCTTAAAGATTCTTCTGGTTGATCTAAGAATCAAATTGACGTGAGACAGATTAACAGAAGAAAATGAGATTTAATTACATTATATATGCACAGGGAATCCATATAAACATGTGAGCTTCCAAAGATAGTCAGAAAAAAATGAGATATATATGTCATCCTGAACCCAGGAGGAGAGATAGAGGCCTGGTACTTCACTGGGAAGGAAAACAATCCATAGGAAGAAGAAAAAGAGTAAATGTTTGGTTACAACTGTTTGCTGAGTCATGAGGAAACACTCAGACACAGAGAGGAATTTTAACAAACTTTGCTGAATCCCTCCCTGTTGATTGTTCCTTGTTCATATTATACTGTGGGTGTCTCTGATGGTAGTTCCCATCCTGGAGCAGGTGCTGTATCTAAATTATCTTAGGGAATTAGGGGGACTTGCACAGATTCTTCCTGAGTCTTTCAGACCTTGCTTGTTTTAAGCTCGAAAAATCTGCATGTCACAATGACACATTTTGGGGCCACTGATTTTGAATGCCTGGAGCCCCCTGACCTTTGTTAAATTGAAATAATTCTTTCTTAGACATGCTGAAGAGTGCACTAGTTTAGAGAAGAAATCTGGCACCAGACAAACCTGGGACTGAATCTTGACTATTCCATTTTTCTAGCTTTGTGTAATATGCTATATTATTTTGTTTTTTTACCTGAAACAAACAAACAAAAAAGAAGGATAAAAAAAAAAGTTCATATGTATTTCTTTTAGGCTTGAAAGAGCTAATGCATGTAAAGTCACTTACCACAGTACCCGGCGTAAGGAAACACTCAAAAATGATAGCTTTAAAGCTGTCTGTATTATTTTTCTTCTTCTTCTT
Organism: Vulpes vulpes; assembly: GCF_048418805.1. Classification (NCBI taxonomy): domain Eukaryota; kingdom Metazoa; phylum Chordata; class Mammalia; order Carnivora; family Canidae; genus Vulpes; species Vulpes vulpes. The sequence continues at coordinate 81,838,619 of NC_132781.1, forward strand.
CTTCGTCTTTTTTTTTTTTTAACTAGAACCTGCCTCATTCACAACTAATAATCAAATCACAATTTACAAAGAGATGTTTGAATTTGAAACAAACTATCTGGACAATTCAGATTTTATAATTTGGATATGAAATACAATGAAATTGAAGTACTGACCAAAAAGTCAATGATCTATTTCAATTTACTGCCTGAGACATGACCTAACTTTGTTAAAAGGTAGTCAGACAGACAGACGAAATATATGCATTTATAGAACAGTTATCACTTTGGTTTTGCATTATTCATTGTCTCTCATTTGTTCCCTAGTACTTGACATGCCTTCAATGCATTTTTAGTTTGGGCATTTTATTAATTGAAATTTCAATTAATCTAAAGTTATCTAGGAAGATTAGAAGCTGCCAAATTTGTTTTTTTTTCTTTGAAAACTTCATTGTGCAGTAATATTCATAGCTACACCCACTCTCCAGCAATTTTGAGTTGTGTGGAATGAGTCATGCAGACATATGCATGTGTATTTTTATCTGGCTAGAAAATGTCATGCCCATCGAATTCTCAGTCTTCCAAATACATGCACTTCTGGGCTTCAAACCTCTTTCTCACATGCATGGAATGCAAGATAGGGAATGCTGTTCTATAATGTATGTAAGTTGTTTCTTAAATCACCCAGTGGAAACTATTTGGTGCTTTGAAATGTTCTTTTAATGAGAACTACTATTGTGTATATGATTTTTTAATAAACCATTTTTATAAAACCTAAGGGAAAAATAACACAGGTCATTATTTGGAATACAAAATATGAGGTTGCCTAATAATTAATAGATATATTTTGTTATTTTTGTTTGTTATCACATACTGTATGAAATAACACAAAATGTGCAACGATGGATATCTTATGTTTGAATATTTCTAAGAAAGTTGAACAAACACATGATGAGATTGATCAAAAATATTTTTGAATGATAAGAATTTAAGTTAAATTTCCACATTGATTGATGAAGTATCTGCTGTTACTTACTATTATATTAAGTACCCCATAACAATTTGGTTTGGCTATCTTACTCCATCAAAACAACTACTTCTACTTATTACTTTCATCTTTCGAAAATAATTTTATGTTATCAGCCTTGTTTAAAGTTCTTTTGACATTTCCCTCACCCTGATACTTCTTACAATCTTGAGAAAATCAAATACTTTGGCTCAAGAATGTCTTACCGTCCACATTAACCATTGAATTATTTGAAGAAACCTAATCTTACTGATCTTGCTATATGTTCTAATTTCCTTCATCGTGAGGATGCAAACCAAAAATAAACAAAGATAGCTTTCCTTTAGATACAATAGCACCAAAATATTGCAAAAATAGTGACGGTGCCCAACACATGCAGACACCACCTATCCACCCCCACCTCCACCAAATGTCAAACTTATTTGAGTCCAGGCCAGAAGTCAGATTTATTTGCAACTCTGCGTTCTGGCCATAATCACCTTTCCAGCTTAGTCTCTACCATACTGCAGGCATGACTCACCCTTTCGTCAAGTACTCAACACTTCCCAGCTTCTGCACAGGCTTGGTCTTCTAAGGAAAATTGACATTGTGTGTTGGCTGAGGACTGGTCATATGGCTAGAAATGGGGGAAGATAGGGCTGGAGAGGTGAACTGGATTCAAAGTATGAAAGGTTTTGACCCTTTGGCTATATATTCTGGGTTGCTTTTATTAAGCAATAGAAATATATTTATGATCTCATAGTAAGAAAGTACTGGAGAAGGATCAACAGTCTGGAAGTTTAAAAGATGTAAAAAAGTGATAAAATAGTGAATGAGGAGAATGCAGCTACATGAGAAGGAGATGGATTTCAGCATACTGGTAAGAGCATAAATTCATATTCTCACTGCCCTCCTTACCAGCTGCAGAGATTTGGACACATTACTCAATTGCTCTGATCTCATCAATGAGGATAATATAGCCTCTCCTTATGGATTTGTATGAGGATGAGGATTGAACAGAACAATACAAAGTATTTAGCATAGAGCCTAGCTCAGAGGGAGTCCTCAAGAGATATTGCCTATTTCATTATTAACATTGTTAAGTCAAACGACTTTGATGGCATATTGGCTCTGAATGCCAAGACAAAAAGAATAAAAAATCATCTTAAGATTTCTAGCTTGAGTGCCTAGAATGAGAATAACATCAACAGAATTTGAGAAAATAGGAGGCAAAAAAGCTAAGGAAGAGAAGCCAATAACTGAATTTTTTGTCGTATCTTTTATTTGAAGGGTTGGCGGGGTGTCCAGGTGGAATTTATTCCGTAGGCAATTAGAACCTAAGGCCCTTGTGGTTACAAATGAGCTGCCAACTCACCATGTGGTAAAAAGTTAGGCTATGACAAGAGCCAAACAGATAACTGTATTTTTCATTGTGCTTTTGATTTTTATCCAGTGAATTAGATTTCATTAAACTGATCATCATGATCATACAGGAATCTAAGTCTGTGTTGAATGAAATCTAATCAAAGACATAAATCATTTCACAATCAAGGCTTATAGTCTAGTCTCACGGATACAGACTCTGAGTCATTTCCTACACTTACATAATTGTATTGTATGCGGTTTTTTTTTTTCAGAAGAAGAATGCAGGCATAATTTTGTGCATTTTCATCTACAAAAAAAAAAATGTTTCTATTGCCTCACAAACACCAAAGATGACTCAGGGAATCTCCCCATAATCAATTCAGGGAATTTTCTCAATGTTGATGACTCCAAGAATTGAACTGTGCTGTTTGGCCTTAGCTGGGTTCTCAATGAAAATAACATTATTCATATCTTGGTGATTTGCCAACACGTTCGCTGGAGCAATTATTCTAAAATGTCCTTGGTTTTCTTCACCTGCCCACTCCATTCCTTTACCTGTCTCTTTCAGATTCTCACATTTCTTCTTTCTTTTGAAAATCAAGTTTGATTTCTCAATCTCATCTATTTTGTATAGAAAAATTGGTATGTTCTCTCTCATTGTTTCCAATCTCTACCTTGCTTCAAGATGCTCACTTTATGGGGTACCTGTGTGGCTCAGTTGGTTAAGCATCCAACTCCTGATTTCAGCTCAGGTCATGATCTCGGAGTTGTGAGATTGAGCCTCATGTTGGGCTCCCTGCCAGGCATGGAGCCTGCTTGAGATTCTCTCTCTTTCCCTCTCCCTCTCCCCTTTCTCCCCATACCCACACTCCTGCTCTCACTCTTTGTTTCTAAAGAAGAAAAAAAGAGAGAGATACTCACTTTATGATTTTTCTCTACTGCTGATTTATAAGGTACATGTTTTGAAAATGTGACCTTCCAGAACAGCTCCAAGATCTGACCCCCTAGTTGTCTTTTCATTTTAGTGTCTTCAATCTCACGGCCTCTGCCCTTAAACATATCTGGTCTATAGTTTCTGAATCATTGCACAGTGAATGTGTATCTCATAATAGAAAATAGTAAAATAATTTCCACCCAAAGATTGAAATGCCCAGAATAACTTCAATAATGAATGCAAATAAGAAGTTATTCACATTATCTTTATTCCCACTCATAGGAAAAAAATGTTTCTTCTCCCTACTTAGCATCTTTAGTCCCTATTTTCTGCATGCCTCATAAGATGCTGGTCCTGCAATGCCTTATGTTGGACTTAGTTCTACGCTCTCTGTCTTGCTACATAGCAAGCACCTTGTAGCCTAACTTAGTTTTTCATATATTTTTATATGAGTATTGATCATAATATAATGATTGAAGAAAATTTATTTGAAGCCGAGTTACATTAAGATCCTTATTTTAAAAAGAAAACATAAAGATGAAGGCTATACATAGGGGAAATAGCTGGTATTTTATATGAACAAAGAACACAGTAACTCCCATCATCTTGATATTTTCAGGCATGCTTGGGGAGGAAAAGACAAATAACTATATTGCATTCATTATTCTTATTGAGTCCTATCACCTGATTAAACATGCCATCTGACTTATTTATTCCATAAACACATGATGATGGGGCTGAGAACTTGCCCTTCCTTCCTATCTCCTTCATAGACTGAATTTGTATCATGGAAAACACTTTCTGACGGGAAAGGAAGATGAGGGAATTGCTGTTCAATGGATATAGAGTTTCCCCAGATGGAAAAATTTTAGAGAATGTTGTACAACACTAGGCTTATACTTAGCAATATTGGGCTGTTCACTTAAACATTTGCTGAGAGAGTAGATCTCATGTTATGTGTTCTTTGCTACAATAAAAAATAATAATGTCTCTGAAATACGTAGTCCTTTCAGTGTTCACCTGAAGTTCAGTCTTCACCAACTCACCTATAAAATGCAAATGTCCCCAGAAAATCACACATTACATCTCCACTGTTCTACAATAGTGCTGTGCGAAGTGTGGTCCAATGACTGGGGCTGGTCTGTGAACTATTGTTACTGATCTGTAATAGGTCTAAAAAATTGAGAGCATGAATACAGGAATTTTTACAGAAATTTAACATTGCTGCATTTTAAATGTTTATTTTTCAACAGTGTGTCTCTATAACAGATTCAAGGGAAATAGAAAGGAAAGAAAGGTCTTTCTTCACAGATAATTTGCTTCTCACTGGGGACCTGTTCCCAAGATCCTGTGATGCTAGATCTTATGGATATAGCTTAATGCTTGAAGGATTTTTAGTGCAGGAAAGTGGAAATAATTACTTTCTATAATGGAGAGTACCCTTGTGGAATTCAGTGTCCCAGAAGATACCACAAGCTGAAAGCCTACATCGATATCATAGATACGTAAATAAATTTAAGGGTGGTAGTAAATTATACTATGTCCACAGTTGTGGTAAAGAACAGCCCAGGATTTTCATTAATTTTTGAAGCAAATTTTGGGGGATCATAAACCCCTTTGAGAATCTGATGAAAAACATTGTTCTTGAGAAAGAAAAAGTTTCAAAGGCGCATAGGGACAAATACTTGCATAAAATTTTGGGATATTTGCAGTTTGAGTTGAAGGTAACCTGGTTATACTGTAACATGATACAGTAGAAGAGGAAATCTTAAAAGTTCTCATCACAAGTAAAGAAACCATAACTGGGTAGGATGATGGATGTTAACTGGACTTGTCATGGTGATCTTTTCTCAATATATACAAACATCAAACCATTATGTTGTAAACCTGAAACCAATATAATGTCACTTATACCTCAATGAAAAAAAAAAGAGGGGATCCCTGGGTGGCTCAGTGGTTTAGCGCCTGCCTTTGGCCCAGGGCACGATCCTGGAGTCCCAGGATCGAGTCCTGTGTCGGGCTCCCGGCGTGGAGCCTGCTTCTCCCTCTGCCTGTGTCCCTGCCTCTCTCTCTTTCTCTCTATCATGAATAAATAAATAAAATATTAAAAAAAAAGGAAATACACAGGAAGACTATGGGCATTCAGGTGTCTACCCAATGGGAGTTTGGTTTAACTTTGAACCAGAATTGCTTTCTCACCATGTAGTTAACACGATGAAACATGCTTTGGTGGCCCCCACATGGTAAGATACAGAAGTCGGTGCTTGGGATACGGGAATCACTAAGATAAGGAAGCAACAAGCTTCCAAATGAGAGAAAATGCTGCTGCAACAAAAATTCATTATTAACAGACGTCATAGAGAGAACTAACTGCCTTTATAAGCTCTGCTCTTAATATTCCCCATCCCCACCCTCAGTTAGACCCTCTCTTTTATCTCCCTTCCTTACTGCTTCGTTTCTTGGATGACCCTTACTCATTTTTCATGACTCAGAATAATAATGATGATAATGGTAACACGGTGACAATAATGATAATAATTGTTAACATTCATTGAATTTTTTAGGTAGTAGTCATACACATACACATACGCATACACACACATCACAGGTATTTGAAATTTGCTCTTTATAATAGCCCCATAAAGGAGGTACCATTTTACAGATAAAGTATTGCACAGATGGATTAATTAATTTGTTCAAGATAACATAGCTATTAAGTGATAGAAGTAGAATAGAGATCTCATTTTTGCGGAGAATATTTCTGGGGTAGGTTTATTCCCCATCTTGTGTTACGGTAAATAAAAGTTACGGTTTATCACAGCTCAAAGTTCATGGGATACTTCCCTAACTAGATTGAATTCCAGAGGGGAAAGAAGCAGTCTTGTTCATGTTTTTAAGTATCGTTAGTAATGAGCACAGTATCGCTAGCACAGAAGATTCAATCAATAACTTTTTGTTGAATATGAGTATAAGCAGATGAATAAGTGCTTGGACAAATGAATAAATGCTTGGATGAATAAATGAACCTAATAATTAAAGAATGATTAACCCAAGGCTGAATGAATGGATCTCATAATTAAGGACCGTAAGTAGTAACAAAAATCCTGTTAGGAAGAAGTGACATCCTTGTTTTCCAACTTGGTTGATGAAGGTTATTTCTGTTGGTTCTGGAACAATGGAGCTGCATTTCCCTTGACTACTCGGGGCCAATCCTACAACCACAAATTAACAGCAACAATGGAATGAGGGACCACATGCCATCGATCTGCATTTCTCTCTTTGTATCAGCTGGAGACTCCCACATTGACCATGAAGCGCTACCACAGTAATGATAGTTTCCAAAAGAGAAAAATCAATCAATATCTTGTTTATTAATCTACATGGTATCAAACCCCTGCCACAGGTTTTCTTCTTTTCGTGAATTGTCAATCTCAAGTCAATGTAGTCTATTTAGGGCGCCGAGGTGGCTCCGTAGGTTATGCATCTGCCTTTGGCTCAGGTCATGATGCCAGGGTCCTGAGGTCGAGTTCCGCATCAGTCTCCCTGCTCAGCAGGGAGTCTGCTTCTCCCTCTACCCCTCCCCCTCCCTGTTCAGGCTCTCTCTTATACTCTTTCTCTCAAATAAATAAATAAATAAATAAATAAATAAATAGAAATCTTTTTAAAAAAATGTAGTTCTACTTAGTGACAACTCGAGTAAATGATATGAATTCTGAGTATAGCCTTTTCTCTAGAGACTTTTGCAATGGCCTGTTCACTGCATCCTGCTACTATCTCTTTCCTTCCAGTCCTTCGCACAAATACCAGATTTTTCTTTCAGGGGGATTGTTTGCACCATTGTACTTCTCTGCTCAAAATCTTCAATTATTTCTCAGCTACAGGATCAAAATCGGACTTCTTAGCCTGATGTTTCTCAGGCTTCCAGAGTTTCTCCAAACTTGTATGCAACTCTTATGTTTGGCTCTTTTCTTGCATCATCCTGTTTTACGTTCTTCTGAACATACCTTGCTCCAGCAACATGTTCCTGTTGCCACGTGGAGTGGGGAGATCCCGGGCCCTGGGGCCCTGACATGGCCAGAGGGAGTCCCTGGAGGTTGTTGGTCTGGTCGCGAGAATTCAAGGACAGACATGCAGCACAGTGGATGAGTAACACAAGTGGGAAAATTTGCTAACGTGGAAAGTGCACTCTGGAGACCTGAGAGCCAGTGAGCTAGAGAGAGAGAGAGAGAGAGAGAGAGAGAGAGAGAAAGAGAGAATGAAAGAGAGAGAGCTGCACCCCCTGGGGGTTGGGTTTCTCTGTTTTATTGACACTTGTGAACTAGGAGGCGGACTATTTATTACTTGGGGCAGGGATGCAGGGCTTTGCATTTTTTCTTGCTAATTTGGTCAGGGGGTTTCTTTCTGTCCTGGTGTGTGCCAGCCTGGGCCTTTCTGGTTTAATCCAGCTTCTTGCGGAACGCTGCCCGGACAGGGTCCTGCCCTTCCCACTAGCTGGCCATGACTTTCTCCAGGCCTGGCCTCCAGGTAGGGTTAGAACCTCACTAACTGCCCACTCTAATGGTCCCATGCAACTGAAAAATCTTTCCCCTTCTTTTCTGAATCTCCCTATTCCGCTTGTCTAATAGGCCTACTACAAACTCCATCATTGCTGCTGAGGGCTAAAGACCACACTTATTTTTTTTTTCTCTTTTAATTCTGTGGGATTCATTTTTGACACCATTTATTGAGCATTTGGTTTTACACTATCTGTGATCTATGTCCATTCATGCTTTCTTCTCCTACCTTGATGGTCAGCATCATAAGGGCAGAGATCATGCCTTAGACTTCGGCCACCTTCCATATGATCTCGAGTTTCAGTAAGGAGTATCTGCTGAATGCATGTACTTAGGCTCCTGGTGTAAGTGCGTCATGAGAGGTGTTCAGAGCAGCACAGAATTCCAGACAGGAGACTTGCCAGGCTGAGTCATTCAGTAGCTACAACATGTTTGCAATGTATTTCCTTATCTGGGTGTGCAAATTAGGAATAAAGGAATCTCAGTTTCAAGCGTAGTGAATAAACCTGGGTTTGATTGATTGATGATTGATTGATTTTAGAGCTAGAGAGAGAATGAGGAGGAGGTGTTAGGAACAGGGGGAGAGGGACAGACTCTGTGCTAAGCAGGGAGCCCCATGTGGGGCTGGATCTCCCAGGACCCTGAGATCATGACCTGAGCTTGAAATCAAGGGTCAGAAGCTTAACTGATCCATCCAAGGTACCCTGCCTCCTTATAATTTAATCATGCATCTTAAAAACTATTGCTGCACACGATCCTTCCATTGGATTTTATACAAATAAAGTGGTTTTGGCTGCAAGTAACAAAAATGGATTCCATAATAAGGAAACAATTATACCAGAATGGAAAAAAAAAAAAAGAAGAAGTTCAAGTAGAACAGTTTCAGATTTGGTTGATTTTGCAAGTCAGTGATGTCATCGGGGGCAATGTATTTTTTCATCTTTCTGTGCTCAAGCCTCCTACTAGTGTAATCCCCTCAGGCTGAGCTTCTTTTTAATTGCAAAATGGATGTTATGGATTCATCCCTTTGTTGAAAATGCCACAGCATTCAGTGGGAGAAACAGAATCATTTCTTCTTTGGTCTTTCTATGTAGGCAGGGAGGAGAAGCCTCTTCCTGTAGCCCCTAGCAGATTTCATAGGTCTGATGAGTTGAAACTGGATTAGGTGCTCAATTCTACACCAATAGATGGCAAGAAGAATACTACTACTACGTCTGCCTCAGCTTTGGAAGAATTCTGGTCTCATGAAGGGAGCAGATGGGTATTCGAACAAAAGTGAGGCTGGGAGGTGTGTTGGAAGTGGAAATGTCTGCTAGTAAGACAGCCAACTGTGGGGCTGAAATTCCAACGTGCTGGTAGCCAAGGATCCCTCTCAAAAAGGTGAATACTGCTCTTCCCCCTCTGGTTTGTTCTCAAAGGACTGATTAGGCCAAAGTGTATCCTGACGCAGGGGAACACCAGCTCACGGATCAGTGGTTGGCATCCTCTGCTGGGACATTTTTAATAGTCTTAATGAACACACAATACATATATTGTTTGCATTAAATATTGGCTATGACTAGGCTTAAGGTTCTTCTAGGCACCTTTTTAAAGAATAAATTTTAGGCTAGATGACTTCCTAAGCCAAGGTCTAACTTAGGGAGATCTTAGACTCAGTGATCCCCACCTCTCCTTCCATTTCTTTCTTTCTCTTAACTGGGTATTTTCAAACCTTTCTCCAGAGGCCCAAAGCTATGTCAAAATCTGTTTATTGGACGTTTTCTAGTGCAGGTCAGTTTTGCTGGAGGGTGGATTTTAACATATGTGCCTCCACCTCGATTATGTGAATTGAAAATTAATCTTTCATGGTAGAAAAGAGAGGATGTTTGGATTTCACATGCCCAAATTGTAGATATCAGCTAAAAGAGTGTGCACAATAATTTAAGAGATTTCATGAGTCTTCCAGTACTCCAAGCTACTCAGTAGAAGTCAAAGCTTGTTGAAAATATATTTCAATTAACCAGATAAAATCTGTGCGGGTGTGTGCATGTGTGTGTATGTGTTGTAAGTGGAACTGAGCAAACAGTTTTGAGATGCATGCTTTATATTGTGATGCTAATTAGGTTCATGTATACTTTCTCCATCAGTTTATAGAAATGCTACTTTAAATGCATAAACAAAGTATTAAGTTGAGTATATACGAAAAGAAATATATATATACATATGTATTATGGTGAAATATATATATATTATATATATATATATTATATATATATATATTATGGTGTTTTCAAACCACTTGGAAATAATTTTGTTTTTTCTGACCAACTGCTTCTAAAGAAATACTTTCTCAAAGATTATAAAAAAGGAATATCATCGGGATCTCTGGGTGGCTCAGCAGTTGAGCATCTGCCTTTGGCTCAGGGTGTGATCCTGGAGTCCTGGGATCGAGTCCCAGATTGGGCTCCCTGCATGGAGCCTGCTTCTCCCTCTGCCTGTGTCTCTACTTCTTTCTCTCTCTCTCTCTCTCTCTCTCTGTCTCTCATGAATAAATAAATAAAATCTTTTAAAAAAGTGATATCATTAGATATTTTCACTTTTCATTTCTTTCCTTTTAAAGTCTGTTTCTGCTTAATTGAACTGAATGCTACGCATACAACTCCCAAAGTTACCAAAGTGTTCAGAATTGCTTAGTGAATTTTGCATAAACATTTAAAAAAGAACAAAAGCTTAAACTCTGATGATGTAAGATTTCTGACCTGTGCTCTGCCTCCTTTTTCTACATTTCCTGTGGATAGATTGATAAGAAAACTGTCTCTCATCTATCAAGGAGAAGGAATACTAATTGGAATATAGTTTTCAATAGGATAAATTATAAGTTCTATGAATAAATTATGATTTCTTCATCAAGTCAACTTATAAGAAATTAAAAGACATACATTATATACAGGGTTTTAGCTAAATGATTAATTTGGAACAAGAATCCTTTGTGAAGTCGCAGTTCTATCTAGCACAGTACGAGCCCTTCCCAAATTAGACCCCACAGAGTATTTACAGAGTCCAGACTTCTATTTTACTTACCAAGTGCACTATATTTATTTCTGTGTTTTTCTCAACCTCAAACCTTTGGAACTCAGGGAAGATTTCTAAATAATCTCTGAGTTCCCAGTACTTAGCCACATATCCAGCTCACCCTGGGTGCTCAGTGCCCACTGGAAATGTGTCACTCACATTTGGCTCCTTACTTTGGACCACTCAGGATACACCATTAGAATTGGAGTTATGTCGGGCCCTGCATATGAGGGGATCCCAATGAGCAGTCAAGGCCATCTTGCTCATGGTTTTTCCTTTTTGTAATCTAAGGCACTATTACTATACTTTTCTATTTTGCCTTTTCTTATCTATGGATTCATTCACTTATTCAAATTATATTTATTAGTGTCTAGTATATGCAGCTACTACTTCAGGTTCTGGGATCCACCTGCGAATGAGACAGACAAAATCCTGCTCTCATGAGGCTTACATTCAACTTGGGAAGAGTGCAGTAAGGAAATCATCAAATGGCCATGTAACATAACGTCAGGTAGTACTGATAAACGTCATGAAGAGAAGTATGGGAGATAAAGGGGCAGAAAGTATCAAGAGATACCATCTTTAGGTAGAGTGGTCAGGTCAATTTTCTGAGGTGATAATAGTTGATCAGAGATGGTGAATATCTGGGGGAGAATTTTTTAGGACTTATTTATTTATTTTAGAGACAGAGAGAGAGAGAGAGCATGTGTGTTCTAGTGGTGGGAGGGGAGGAGGGGGTGGAGAGAATCTCAAGCAGACTCCCGACCTGAGCGTGGAGCCCAATGTGGGGGGTGCTTGGTCTCACAAATCTTGATATCACGACCTGAGCCAAAATCAAGAGTTGGATGCTTAATTGACTGAGCCGCTCATGTGTCCCATCTGGAGAAGAATATTCTAAGTAGAGATTAGCCAAAGCAAGGACCAGAGGCAGAGCCAGTGTGGTATGGCTGACACATAGCAAGAAGAATCTTGTGGCTTTAGAATAGTAGGTGGAAAAAGAATGGTAGGAAGTGAGGTCAGAAGTCCTGAACATCTGACATTTTAGGATTGAAGGTAAAGGTAAGGATATTACTTTGGTCTATACACACATATCCATATATTAATTATTATTAATTATATGTTAATTATTTTAATATAATATGGGAAACCATTGATGATTTTATTTATTTTTATTTTTTTTTCCATTGATGATTTTAAATAGAAGGTTATGATTCATTTTTGAAAGGGTTATTCTGACTTCTCTGTGAATGATAAACTGGAGGAAGACAAGAGAAAACAGACAGATTAATTAGAAGGCAGATTTGCCATAATCCAGGCATGGCATGGAATGACCCCAACTGGACTAGGAGAGTAATAGTACAATGAATGAGACACGGTTAGATTCATTTTGAAGGTGAGCCAAGGGGAAATGTGGATAGATTTGATCAAGGCTGAGAAAAAAGAGGAGGCAAAGAGTGGCTAGATGGGTTTTGGCTTGAGTAATTGGGAGAATAACAGTGTTATTTAGTAAGATAGGACAGACACACTGTGAAATAAGCAGGAGGAAGGCAGAGAGGAGCTGGTTTTGAAGCAGAGCAGGAATCATCAATGTACCCTGGGATGCAGAGTTTATGATGATTACTAGACACCCAAATGCACTGTCCTGGATTTCAGAGAAGTGGGCAAAGCTGAAAGTTTAAATTTGGGAGTTATTAGTGCCTTTGATGCATAGATTCAGATGAATTCACCTAGGATTAAGTATAGAAGAAGAGATGTAGGAGAGCAGAGACGAGAGGTGCTCCAGTGTTTATAGATCATGAAGAAGAAGAATCTAGCAAAGGAGACTGAGGAGAAGCAGCTATTGAAGGAAACCGGGAGAATGTGGGTAAGAGAATTAGGAAAGAAGGAAAAGAAAACAAAAGGAAAGGGGGAACAAAGAGAAGGGGCAAAAAAGGAAAGGAAGGGAAAGAAAGGAAAAGAAAGGAAAGAAGAAAGGAAAGGAAAGGAAAGGAAAGGAAAGGAAAGGAAAGGAAAGGAAAGGAAAGGAAAGGAAAGGAACAAAAATAGCAGTTTCTAGTGAGTATCTACTTTCCTTTTTGTTTTGAATGTTTCTTCCTATTTTCTATAAACCCCCCAAAAGTGAAATTGATCTTGTGACCTAACCTATGTGTTAGAAATATTCAGTATGGGACTAACACATTCCATCTCCCCAGCTTGTGAAATGATGTCTACATGGTCCATTGTAGGATGTGCTGTTCTTGCGACCATCAAATAGTCACCTGACTTAGCTTGCACCTAGCTCCTCACTTTGCAACATCGCTAAGGAGCTGTCCAGTAAATGGTCCAGAGGTTGGGACTATGTCTATTAAATTTATTCAGACTCAGGTCTGAAGGATATTTTATCTATTAAGATCAGCTTTGCTATAATTTATAAATACTTTGAAAATAATTATATCAAATGTCTTCTTATCGGGTGTCCCAACAACTGGCCCCAGTGTTTCTACTTATAATGCACTGACTGATAACGTTAGTCACCAGTTGCTCCCAGCCACAGGCTTCTCTTCAATGTCTGTGCCCTTCTACTTCCTCTTGGATTAGGATGTTTCTCCAGATTGCATTTGTTGCCAATTTGTATATGCCAATTGTATTTATCAGGGCAAATCCTAACTTGATCGGATATTTATAAATTGATATCACATGAAAACAAAATTTACTGCATTGTTAGGTATTGATGAACGTGGGTTGCTAAAGCAAGTCTGAGGCTTTGGTGTTGGAGAGATAACTAAAAACTAAAATGAAATTATACAGATTAAGGAAGGATTGTAGCCGAGTCCTGGATTGTAATCAAGTTTTGAAAGGAGATTGCTTCACCTGCCTCTTCTAGCTCTCATTAAACTGGAGGAGGGGAGGGAGGAGAGGGAGGAGAGCAAAAAGGAGGAATGGAAGGATGTAAAAAGAAATCGATAAAGAAAGACAATAAAGAGAAATAAGCAAAAAAAGGAACAAATTGGAACTAAAAAGATGTATTTTGGATGTGATTCACGTAAGAGAGACAATGCAAAACTTTAATTCAATCCAAAGAAAATGCCACATCTCTGCATCGCCATATCAAATATTCACAAATAAATGCACGTGCATGTTTTCAAAGTTGAAACTAAAATTTTTAAGAAATGTCTGTCTCATTTTTACCAGATGCACTGTAAAACTAACTTTTATACCTACCATTGATTTCCTTATTAGATTGGTATTTATGTGCATGTATTTATTTCTGGCTTATAATAACTGATAAGTTTTTCTAAGTAGGCTCTATGTCCTCCATGGGACTTAAGCTCATGACCCTGAGATCGAGAGTTGCACGCTCTACTGACTGAGCCAGGAATACTCCCTAATGATTGATTAGTTTCATTTTAAAGGGGCCAATGTGTTGCTGCAAAACAACCCAAGAAAAAATAGCTTATTATGATGAAAGAATTTAAGAATCAATTGAACTGTCTCTTTGAACCTTTCATCCTATTCTTGTCATTATATATGCATTTATTCTTGTCATTACATATTCATTTAAATAAAGCTCAACATTAAATTTAAGAAACATAAAGTACACTTTGCAAATTTGGCTTGAACAGTATACAGTTACCAAAATTTATCTGTTTCACATTTGTTAATTTTGAAAAATGTAACATAAATAATGTAACTGAATATACTTATTTGGAAAACACAAGATGAAACAGCTGAGTCTTCTAAAAAAAAAAGGAGAGAAAATTGATTCAAAAGAAGAAAGAAATGGCGGAAAGAACTACAAAGGAAAAACGTTTCCTGTGTCAATTTAAAAATTCTCAGAATAGAATGCGTTCGTGTCTAGTTGGGTAGAGAATTGTGCAGACTTTTATGATGTTTTTAAATCTGAAAGTCTGTGTTAACCAACTTTTATGTGATTTAGTAAAGAAAGAATAGCCCAGCTCCAAGCTTAGATTTACTGGGAGTTCCCTGTGCGATAGTTCCCATTTTTGAGTATCTACTCCAAGCCAGGCGCTATGCTATCCCATTTAACCCTTCGAACAATCCTTCCAGGTGAGTATTGTCATCCTCATTTTATATAGGAGAATTAGAGGTGTAAAAAGAGGCGAAACACACAGTCAATGGCCAAATAGGGGTGTGAGCTAACCTCTGCCTCGTAACCAAAGCTGCATGTTTCACTACCCCCCCGTGTCTCAGTTCATCTGTTCCTGTCCCAGTGTCTTCTGCAAATTGTGGGTAAAATCACCTGCCTTCCCTAGGCTAGATCAGACGAAATGAAAAGTGAAGCAGTTCCTGGTGTGTTGCAAATGTCAGGTCGTGTTTCTGATTATGATGATCTCTCAAAGAAAGTTCGAAAACCGTTGGAGAACAACAGAGTAGAGGAGCTTGTCTTAGAGAAATGGTGCTGCCCATCTGTCCTGTCTTGTCACCCCCGTGCTCCCAGCAAGGGCTCTGTCAGGCTGGACACCTTGTCCTGCATTTTTCTGAAGCTTTATCAGTGGCTCAGGGAATTGTCAGATGAACTTCCCAGAGAACTGCCTTTCATAATAAGGAGGAACCAGAGATTGTGGAAGTCCTGCTTCTCCTTTTAAAAGGAGCCAGTGACAAGCTATCAGCAAGGATGGTTGCTCCTGATAAAAGGAAAACGATAAAATGAACACTGCAGAGAATTATTTTATTGTCTATTACGTAAAAGGTGGGAATATTATTTTGCGAATACATTGGAGCACATGCCTGATTTTGTTAAAGTGTGGCCTCAATGATGAGACCTGTGAAATATGCCTAAAAACAAAAACAGGACGACCCACCCCAGATTTATTTAGGAAACAAAAAAAAAAAAATCCTGAGGGAGAGATAACAAAAATTTAGTGTCTTTTTCAATAGAGTTTAATAAGTCAGTTTTTAAAATTTGTCACTGAACTAAATGGGTCTTGATTATATCAGAAAAAAAAAAAAAAAAAAAAAGCCAAGACTACAAGTTAAAATGGATGGCGGCCACATAGAAGTGGCTTGGGGGTAATTATAATTGACATTTTACTGATTTACTGAACAGGATTGAAGATAATGTACCTCATGAATGAGTTTTAGGGCAGCCAGTGTGAACAATAATAGTATTTAAGTGATAGTATCAAGTAATAATATTTGTCAGGAGCATGTCCTGCCAGAAACTCACTAATAGAGTGAATCTTTATAATCATTTTTCCTGAGCATAATGTGTTAGCTTTGACTTGATACTGCAGGGAGCAGAGAGACTAGAAGAGGGTGAAGGGAGGGTTAAGATACATATTAATTAAATAATAAGAAACCAAAAAGCAACTGTTCAAATTCCCATCCTGGGGGGCCTGGTTTCCTGGTGTCAACAGATGGTGCTTCTTCTAGTTTCCCACAGTGTCCTAAATGAGAAAGTTTTCCAAAATACATAGCTAAAAAAAAGAAATCAGAGTTTTCAATCTAAAATTCAAGTTAAATCACCCAAGAAAACAGAAACAATACCTTACAGGTGAACTTTTCTTATGTGCCTGACTCATGAGAGGACTGTGATAGGATCTCGAAAGAAAATGCTCTACTCATCAAATTCTCAAATGGCACTGTCCTACTGGATTTTAGTGGGAGGGCATGCGGGTGCTCACAGAAGTTTGGGAATTTGTATTTTTGTTTTCTGGGATATGCACAGGAAGTTATGCTGTAAAGAAGTCAGTCTAGCTTTGTGCTGTGCTCCTCTGAACACTCTACCGCCCAGCCAAACACTCATCAGTATTGTTGAGGCAGAGTTGTTGGTGGAAGAGTGCCTTCTTTCTGAAGGCACAGAAATAAGTATCGTGCATTCTGAAGTTGATAATGGCAATTTTAGTAATGAAAAGAATAATATCATCATCCATTTTTAGTGCTTTATAGTCGATAACGTATTTTCTTACAGGGCTCATTTGATCTTCATAATAACCATACGTGGTATACAATTAAATAAATATTTTTGTCCCAGATCTTACTATTCAGTTTAGAAGAGGAGAATGAGGACTCCAGCAGGAAGGTCTTCAGGAGGAAAAGAAAGAAGTGAAGAGAGAGAGTCTCAGTAGGATTACTGACATCACGAGTGTTTGAAAAAACATCTGAGGATATAGCCAAGAAAGTGCGAGATAATTAAAACTTTAGGGAGAAAGAAAATACCGTGAAAGAAAGAAAACAGAATAAGAATTACCCTACTTGGCTCTCTAGGGCAAAATATTTACCTAGCCATAATCATGTATGCACTATTTATTCATTCAACTAGAAATAGTGATAAAACCAAATAGGGCCTATGAGATCGAGAGGGGGTTGAGTTGTAAGAGACCTAAATCCTCATAGCAGGAAGCTCTGTGGATAATATTGGAATCAAATAATCAGAAAATATCAGTCTGTGCATGTTGTCTGAACACAGAGAAATAACCACTAGAGAAAACAGTGGGAAGGGGTAAAAGGTTGTTGTCTCTGAGGTGATGCAACTTAGAGGTGGAATTCAGGGTTTAGATTTTCAGTATACATCTCTGTAATATGGGGGGGGTTTAATCACCTGTATATGTCATTTTAATTAGAAGTAGCATTTATTTCAAGTAACTTAAAAAATTGAGAAATGCTTAACACTAGTCAGAATGATTTATTTATAGGCTTGGTGTCCAGTCCTTATCGGCTGAGGGCAATCGGGAGAACAGGTTGTAGGGTTAGCTGGGATCCCACATGGCTGGGGCTGGAAGTGGAAGCACCTCTTACACAGAGTTGCGGGTGTGTATGCAACAGGCCATAGGGAGGAGAAAACAGATGCAGGGGGAACATTCGGCAGTCATTTTCATAGTCTAAGTAATAGAGTTTGAGTCTGGACTAAAGAGTAGAGTCTGAGCGTGGGAAGGATTCTAGAAGTTTTGAAGGCAGAAACAACGGGTTGGATGTCGACTGTGAGAAAAAGAGGGGAATCAACAGGGCTTGACAGCTTGGATCTGAACGATATAAAGAATGAGGGATCCCTGGGTGGCGCAGCGGTTTGGCGCCTGCCTTTGGCCCAGGGCGCGATCCTGGAGACCCGGGATCGAATCCCACATCAGGCTCCTGGTGCATGGAGCCTGCTTCTCCCTCTGCCTGTGTCTCTGCCTCTCTGTCTCTCTCTGTGACTATCATAAATAAATTTAAAAAAAAATTAAAAAAAAATAGTTTAAAAAAAAAAAAAGAATGAAATTGCCATTTATGAGAAGACTGTGTGAGGAACCTATTTGGGGGATTGAAGCCAGGAGTTTAGTATTGGACTTGATAAACTGGCTGTGCCTATTAAACTCCTGGGTGGATATACGAGTCTAGAATTCAGGAATAGTTCTAAGAGAGAGATAGACTTGAGAGTCTGTGGATAGATTGTATTTAAAGCCATGAATGAATGAGGTTACCTAAGGAGTGGAGCATAAAGAATGAAGAAATACAATCTGAAGGTGGAGCCTTAGTCACTCTGAGGTTCGCAGGTAGGGATAAGAAGGATCCGACTTAGGAGGGAGACAAAGAGGCAATGGTCAGAAAAGTAGGAGGATAAGTAGGCTGGGTCGTGGCCAAGTAGCCAAGAGAAGAGAGTATTTCAAGGAGATGGGAATAAGTGATCGTTTCACATGCTGTTGAGGAATCAAGTGAATCCTGAGGAGTAAGTGATCCTTGCATATGGCAACACGCAGGCCACTGGAGGCCTCAGCATGAGCTCCCTTGGTAATGTGATTGGGGCCAAAATGAGTCCCAGAAAAAAAATGGGAATGCAGATAGTGGGAACTTTGGGTATAGACCTCTTCTTTTCCTGAGTACGGCTGAAAGAGAAGCAAATCTGTTAGGCCGTAGCTATGGGCACATGTAGGGTCAAGAGAAGGTTCTTGGTTCTCGTTTGTTTTTTAATGAAGTGTGTTATAGTTTGCCCGCTGATGGGGATGGGACTATAGTCAGGGAAGTGTTCATGCTGTAAAGCAAATGGGGAAAATGAGTGGAGTTAGGCCTTTGAGTAGACAAGAGGGAGCGGGGCCTTGTGCACAGGAAGAAGACATGGGGATGGGTGGCGGGCATGTGGGGGCAGGTGAAAGCTCTCTCTGACTCGTTTTTGCTTCTATTGTCCCTGGGGAATGAGAAGTAAAATAATCCACCAGGGTGAGGCAGAGGAATTGTGGAAATTTGAGGACGGGTTAAAAGATATGAAGTCACCATGTAGCAGACGAGCAGAGAGAAAGCCTCCTGAGGAAATGCAGGAGCGCCCTAGAGCACCAGGGGCTGCCTGGGGCATCCTGGTCAGGACGTTGTGTGTGTCTGTCTAGCCGCATGCAGCTGCTCAGGGGCCTGAACATTAGACCTAATAGGTCAAGAGTTGGCTTCAACTAACACTGAGTTTTTCCCAAAGTAGTTCAACAACAGAAGAGGGGAGGGAGAAGGGGTCTACGCCGGGGAGTGTTTGTGTGGGTGCATCCTGGCCTCAGGTGAGAAAGACCAGAGCACGGTGGATGAGGGGGCTGTGGGCTCAGTGGGTCTCACATACTGGTGGAATTGCAGGAAATGAGGTATGAAAAAAAGGGGAATGGGAGGTAGGGAGATGGAGGCAGCAAGAAGGGGTAAGAGGCTGGGTATTTTGAAGACATTGGCATCAAAGAAGCTGAGGTGTTGAGAGAAGATAGGGGTCTAGATGGTGCAATGAACAGCACATGGGAGGCTCATCCACCTCCAGGCTGAGTGCACATGGGAAGTAAGAGGAAAGAGGGCCCGGTGTACGGGTGCTCGGGGCAATTTAGCCTTCCCTGTGGATACACAGATTTCAGACTGCCTGACAGGGAAGGAACGCCAAGGTACCCTAGTATGTATGTATGTATGTATGTATGTATGTATTTATTTAGAATTTCAATTTTTAATTTTTAATTTTTTTTTAGTTTTTTTAAAGATTTTATCCATTTATTCATGAGAGGAACACAGAAACAGAGGCAGAGACATAGACTGAGGGAGAAGCAGGCTCCCTGCAGGGAACCCGATGCGAGATTAGATCCTGGGACCCCAGGATCACACCCTGAGCCAAAGACAGACACTCAACCACCAAGCCACCCGGTGCCCCTTATTTTTTAGAATTTCTACAGTGTGCTATACTCTCTCTCTCTCTTTATCTTTCTCCCTCTCTATACACACATAGAGAATATATACATATACATATATATTCTAGAAATAAACATTTTTAATATTTTTCTAATAATATATCGCAAAGCAGAAAAAAGGTATAGTATCCATACCTATGCATTTATTCTCTCCTATTATTTGATGAGAACGAAAGGAAAACAAAACTGGTTTCAAGAAACAGTAACATAACACGCTCCAATTACTTGATTGTCAAGCTACTTTCTCTGCATTTTGCTAACTTAAATCTTACACATTAGCACAAGTTTAAAATATTCCTTTTGTGGCTTAAATATTCGCCACTCAGCGTTTTGCAAATGACTTCATAGTATTTTGTTAGCAATAACTTCCTTTGGCTCCTTTGCCAAGTAGTTGATATCCAGATGCTCGTAAGCACAATAATGTGTTGGCATAAACTAATTATCTGCCATGTGCAACTATTTATACATCCTCACTACATTAGTAAGATATGAAAGCGATTTACAATTCCCTTTAAATAGCCACATGCACCTGCAGGCAGTTTTGGTTCAATAACACAGAAATGAGTGATAAAGATAGGTTAGGCATCTTTGTTCTTTCTGGCTTTAAGAGTTCAAATGATGATGAACAAAACAGTTCCTTTCGCTTTGCAGCATTGCAAACACTGTGACAACTTTCTCTGTAAATTCCTGAATTAATTCTGGAGCTTTGCATCTTGGAAGCAAAGAAACCAGAGTTCTACAAACTCATGGATTTCAAGCAGATAAGGCAGTTATATTATTATTATTATTATTATTATTATTTATTTGGGAGAAGTAGATAAAAAAATGTGAGATTGGTGATTTGATATTCAAATGAGAGAAGTGAGCGGAAGAACATAGTTCTGAATTCACTTCATAGGGATTGAGTTTGAATCCTGTGTCTATACCATCAACATCACTCTTAGGCACTGTAGGCGTGGTACTTGGGCCCACAGGTTTTTATTTTTTTTTTTAGGAGACTTTTTTTTTTTTAAGATTTATTTATTAATCTGAGAGAGAGAGTGAGAGTGCAGAGGGAGGGGCAGAGGGAGAGGGAGAAGAGTCTTAAGCAAACTCCCCGCTCACGCTGAGCAAGGAGTCCTATGTGGCGCTTGGTCTCAGGACCCTGAGATCACGACCTGAGCTAAAGCCCAGTTGGTCACTTAACTGACTGTGCCACCCAGGCGCCCCAAAGACTCAGAAAATATTTTAATTTTAGTTTCTCTTAAAATCAGAAAGAAACGATTGAATTTAATAATAATGAATATTTAATAGTGAGCCTAGGCTGGATAATAATTATCTTTATAGTTAGGCAATTAACAAAATACTGCTTTCATTTTATTGTTATCGTTGTTGTTGTTGTTGTTGTTATTATTATTAATAGAGGAAGGGTTCCACAAAGGCAAAACAGCCTGGGGTTTATGAAGTTATCATACAGGGTGAATGGCTGTGTCATGTTGGATGAATAACTTGGAATAACGTAACCGGGTTGAACTTTATTTATTCTCCTAATCTTTATTTTTTTCTTTTTTTAAAAAAATTGTGTTTATTTATTTGAGAGAGTGAGAGCAAGCAGGAGGGAGAGCACGGGGAGGAGGCAACAAAAGGAGAGGGAGAAGCAGGCTCCTCACTGAACAGGGAGCCCAACACAGGGCTCGATCCCAGGACCTCAGGTCACAACCTGAGCCAAAGGTAGATGCTTAACCCTTGAGCCACCCGAGTGCCTCTCTCCTAATTTTTAAAGCATGGCTAATGGCTGAGAGGGCTGTTGTAAGAGCCTGGAGAGATGCTATATATATATATATATATATATATATATATATATATATATATATATATATAAAGTTCTTTGCATAGTGTCACGCACAGTCAATAAATGTGGCTTAGTGTTGTTTTACTAAAAATGGAGAATCTTGCCTCCATAGTAAAATGGCTTAGGAGCTCCATCTTTCTGTCTCTGTCTCTCTCCTTTAACACTGCCTGGTATATTGTTACCAGAGGAAGCTGATTGAGAGGTTTGGCAATAGAATTAGAAAAATTCTAATTAAATTCTAATTAAAAAATTCTACTGTAATGATAAGGGTGCCTGGGTGGCTCAGTAGGTTAAGCGTCTGCCTTCTGCTCAGGTCATGGTCCCAGGGTCCTGGGATCGAGCCCTGCGTGGGTCTCTCTGCTCAGTGGGGGGTCTGCTTCTCCCTCTCCCTCTATGCGTGCTCTCTCTCTCTCTCTCACACACAAATAAATAAATAAAACCTTTAAAAAAAAAGGCAACTAATGGCTTTATAAGTTAACTGCTGGTTTTTAACTACCCAGTCAACCAGATTCCTTCATATATGCAGAGCCCGTGTACTATGTGACCATGTGTCCATTTACATTTATTTTTTTTATTTTGATGATTTGCAAATGAATGAAAAACTAAGTCTCTGACCAAACTCCTAAAAAATATATGACTATAGACAATCTGTTTCAATTTGATAAAGGGATTGTGCATAAACTCTACTTCTACCAGAGGAAGTATGGTAGACTTCTTATGAAAAGTAATTGATGAAAATAAAGTCATAGTATGTTTCCTTCCCTGGCAGCCAGGGATGGAAGCCAGAATTCCAGCCAAATAGAAAAAAAAAAAAACAGAAACATTCCTAATTTTATTTGCTGCTTTTTTGATTAAAAAAAAAAAAAAAAAGATGATGGAGAGTGAAGAGAAAGAGGGACCTGAACGTTCATCTTCTCCAAATAGCCTCTGGTGTAAATGTCAATCTGCACGTGGGGACAATGGAGATCTTCCCAAGGTCAGATGGTGTAAACTCTGCTTGGTTCCCCATTCCTGCCGTGTTCCAACCTTCCCAATCCTGGTTATTAACTCATTAATCATGCCCTCCCCCAGGTAGGGAAGCTAACAGTATCTAATGATTTCTTGGCCAGTAGCTCAGACTCGCTATCTTTTCATCTTTCTTGAGCTCCAATCTGTGGCTATAAATCTGTTGTCTTTCAGTTTCAATCCTCCTCATGCTAGCATGCGCCATGGTGAGCCTTCTTTGGGGAAAGATACTAAGACTTAAAATATCTTTGGCTCTGACTTATGTACCAACAACCGTGTTCAAGAGTTGCTTTCCATTTTATCTGCAAGTGTTCTAGAAATAAAACACCTTTTCTGCCCCAAACTCTCCTATCTATGCTGTAAGTGTCTTTTCTCAGGGAGACCCTGTCCAAGTTTAAGAGCCTAGACTCAGACGTGAGTAAGCCTTCCCTTTCTGCACCCACTCCAGCCAACTTGTGTCACTATTGCTACCTTTAGCCCTATGCCAACTAGAAAGCCCTGGCAACGTTTTCTTAAACACCAGCTGCTCACTCCTTGTTTTCTCATTTTCAAACTCTACAGTTCCTTTGAACAGTTCCAAATTACTCAAGTGTGCCAAAACCAATTCGGTCCTTTAGTGAATGTCAGGTTTTCTTGGTAAACATCAGTAACCACCTCTGGTTAGAGGCAATCCTCACCCTGCAACCTCTCCAGCAGATGTTAAGTCACAGTGAAAACAAATCTTAAGCCAACATCTGCCAAATAGAATACATTTATTAACAGGCAGGCATAATCACTGAACTTCTTAAGCTTAATTAAGAAGGGTTTATTCTTTCAGCCTCAGGGTCACAGATGAGCACCATCCATGACAAGCACTCACTCTGAGTGAGGCGCAAGAGGTTCTAATGGCAGGAACTGCAGCCTGTGTAACTGGAACCAGCAGCAAAATGTCTCCAGGTAAAAGGTCCTAGGAATGGAGTGTTGCACTCAGGGCATTGGTTGTTGTCGAGTGTGGTCTTCTCATACTTCAATCATGCAAGGGTCTTTCTTTTTTTTTTTTTTTTAAATTAATTTTTATTGGTGTTCAATTTACCAACATACAGAAAAACACCCAGTGCTCATCCCGTCAAGTGTCCACCTCAGTGCCCGTCACCCATTCCCCTCCAACACCCGCCCTCCTCCCCCCTTCCACCACCCCTAGTTCGTTTCCCCGAGTTAGGAGTCTTTATGTTCTGTCTCCCTTCCTGATATTTCCCAACATTTCTTCTCCCTTCCTTTATATTCCCTTTCACTATTATTTATATTCCCCAAATGAATGAGAACATACACTGCTTGTCCTTCTCCGATTGACTTATTTCACTCAGCATAATAATACCCTCCAGTTCCATCCGCAAGGGTCTTTCTTAAACTCCCCTTTACTTTTCACATATCCCCAATCCCATTACTATCCCCCCAAAAAGCTTATTTCCTATAGGTCTAATGTAAATTAATTAACCCAAAGGGGCTGATTGATCGTCAGACATTTCCTAGGCTAATTAACTTTCTCTAGAGTGTTAGCTAAATTTAGTATGTCCATACACATATCTCATACTACTTAAACTGAATTATTTACAGTTAGTTATGCCCAGAAAATATAACAAGCAAACTAGCTGGTGGGATGGTGGTGGTGAAAGGATCCTTCAATAATGTCCTAGATGACTTAATAAATAAAGTCAAGTGAATAAATAAAGTGAAGTTATTCAGGATTATAAATCAGACACACTCTAGGTAGGAGTGGATGATAGGATAGGTATAGAGGGCACTTAAGGTCTTGTAACACTTGAGTCTATGGTTTTCTAAAGTCAGTGTTCTTCTTTATCCATCAGGCTTTGTTAGCCTTTGCTAGGATTGCACTATTTTATAGGCCAGACCCTTTCTGTTAGAGAAAATGCTAGGAAAAGGCAAAGGAAGAAAATAAACAACAATAATAACAACAACAACAAAAAGACAGAGCCAGGGGGACACAGAGTCAGGGGGCCTCTGTGATTTGAGGCCCCCAGAGGACTAGGAAGACCAAAATAACAATTGATTCTTTAGAGAGGGGATATTAAAGAGGGAGCCAAAGCAGGAATCAGGTGTGAAAGTATAAAGTGGGATCCTACTTCACCAGAACTAAGTATTGGCTGGGAATTAATCTCAACTGAAGAACTCTATTACTTACTACAACTAAGAGGATGGATCAAAATGGAACCCCAAGAAGGTTGACTTGAAGTCTGGTCATCAAATTCTGGTTTTAGGACATTCCACATTATTTAGCTCTACTTATTTTCAGAGTTTAAGGTGGAATCCATACTTGGGAGCAGTTAAATGACCTACAAAAATTTTATAGGAACAAAAAGCATCTCCTTGCTTTTTTCCCAATGTTTTCCTAGTGTTAAGAATAGTTAGGTAATCTCTCACTCTCTCCATAGCTTATGTAGATATCCATAATTTCTACCAAATAATAGAAAAGTGAAAGCCCAAGAGTCCATGTTTATCTGTAGAGAGATCAACATATTAGAATTTGATTTGGAAAAAAATCAATTACTTGACAATTGGCAGGCAATGATAACTAAGAATTCAATCTACTCTTCTTTAGTTTTATTTCTGCTTTTAGATACTTTGATAAAACTTCAATTGATGTGAATTGTTGTTGCTTAGTTGGTTGCATTTTGTGAGTTAAATAGTAGAAATATTTTAGGACAATCCTCTGACAAAAGACAACCTGTGCTAAAACACCAGGGAATTCCTGCATTGAGTATATAGGTAACGATGGGTAGGTGACATCGACATGAGTATTTACAGAATTATCAGGTAGGAAGATGTTTATCTGCACAAAACATATTTTTTCACCTATCATGTCAACTTGTTTCACGATTTTATGACAGATGGCTGGTATAATCATGCAGAATATCAATGTTCATTTGACCGAGTCAAATCCATCCATATCCATTTATCCATTCTTTCAGCAAATTTGTATTGTGAAAGGGACGCAGAAATAAATCATTAGCTTCCGTCCTCAAAGAGTTCACATCCCACTTGAGGAGACAGGTGAACATATTTTGGCAACCTAGTGTGAGCAGAAGATGATACGTAATGGGGGCCTGAGGGAAGGGCACAGGTGAAGGGCATGCACCAATACAGACGATGCACACTGACCTTTTACTTTAATTTTTGGTACAAATCACAAATTATTTCATCAAACTGTTTCTTGAAGAGGTGATGAACCTGTTTGTTTGCTGTGGGAATGCAAACTAGTGCAACCACTCTGGAAAACAGCATGGAGCTTCCTCAGAAAGTTGAAAATAGAGCTACCCTATGACCCAGCAATTGCACTACTAGGGATTTACCCCAAAGATACAAATGTAGTGATTCGAAGGGGCACTTGCACCCCAATGTTTATAGCAGCAATGTCCACAATAGCCAATCTGTGGAAAGAGCCCAGATGTCCATCAACAGATGAATGGATAAAGAAGATGTGTTACACACACACACACACACACACACGCATGCATGCACACACTGGAATACTACTCAGCCATCAAAAAGAATGAAATCTTGCCATCTGCAACAATGTGGATGGAACTAGAGGTTATTATGTTAAGTGAAGTAAGATAATCAGAGAAAGACAATTATCATATGATCTCACTCATAGGTGGAATTTAAGAAACAAAACAGAGGATCACAGGGGGAGACAGGAAAAAATAAAATAAGATGAAATCAGGGAGGGAGACAAACCATAAGAGACTCTTAATCATAGGAAACAAACTGAGGGTTGCTGGAGGGGAAAGGTGAGGGGATGGGGTAACTGGGTGATGGGCGTGAAGGAGGCCATGTGATGAGCACTAGGTGTTATACAAGACTCATGAATCACTGACCTCTACTTCTGGAACCAATAATACATTATATGTTAATAAATTGAATTTAAATAAAAATATGTAAAAAAATAAAAATTAAAAAGAAAATAAGGCCGACCTATAGTTGGCTTTACATTTTATAAATTGAATATATAAATGTTTTTAATTCTTCTCTTGGAGAAAGAAAGGTAACTAATTTTCTAAGTCACTTTTTGGGTACCGATCAGACCCAGGAGCTAGAAAGGAGCCTTCCAAATAGTAATTGTTGAAGGAGGTATAAAAGAACCACCTTGTTACGGAGCTTAACATGAAACTCTTTTACTGAGTTCAGAGATTGGCAAGGTTTTTTTCTTAAAGGATCAGATAGAAATGTTTTGGGCTTTATGGGCCACATGGACTCTGTCACAACGACTCAGTTATTGTAGCACAGATGAGCTAAATACATAAATGAATGTGCATGGCTATGACCCAATAAACTTTCATATACAAAAGCAGGTGGTGGAACAGATTTGTGCAACAGCTATTTACTGACTCCTGAGTCTTAATTGACTAGTTCGGATCATGCTATAAATATATGTATATACAAATGTGCAAATATTCATTTAGTTATATATTAATGCTAGGTAAAATACATGTCTCTTAACATACACTTGGATTTATAAGGATATAGAAGAGACGAACAGTTGGGATTTAGTAAAAATTGGTACAAAAAGATAATTATCATTTGTAATAGAATTCCTAGGGAAATTAGATAGAATTTTTTATAAGATAAGAATAGGTAAGTAATAGAAGGTATGGTTTGCCCACTACAACTCCTTCATGACAAAGATCTTACCAAAGACTTGTTGAACTTGCATCCACATGGTTCATGTGGGGGGCTGCAAATTAGTCCTGCAATCTAGCTAAATAAGGATAGGTCACCCCATCTAAGCAGAAAATACTAAGGCGAGATCTATTGGAATGCTCAATTCTTGAACCCTGGAAAACACATGTACTTGGTTTAACCCTTTGAGGTCAAGAATCTGTTGAGCTCCACCTTTATCATATAACACTGGATGAGCAGAAAACAGTATTCCTCTTTTTGAACTATGCAGGGTTATCTTTCTTATTATTTCCTTTTGCTGGTCTACCTTGATTGAATTACCTTCCACCCACTTGGCATCAACAAGGTGTGCCCTCTTCTCATTTCTCATGACGTGGTCTTCAGCCATGAGTTCTCCATAGACTCTACGAATGTGGCAACAATCCAAGTTTCTGAACTGCAGTATTTATTTTTAGGGATATGAGATGCTAGTTTTGAAAGTCACATTAGACATCTTATCCTGTGTTGGTTATAGGTTCATTTATTCCTTCATTCCCCCCTGCCCCCCACAACGACTGTTTATTGAGTGCTTACTCTGTGTCAGGCAAGCAACTAATTGCTGGGGATACAATGTTATGTAAAGAAGCATAGCATCCAAACTCCTGGAACATGTACTATAGTTGGGTAACATGTTAATAAAATAATCACACCCAATAACCAAATAGAAAAAAACAAAACAAAAAACTACTGAGACACATTCTCTAGGAGAAAGCACATATAACAAAGGAATACAATAGAGACTTGTGGGTAGGGGCTAAGTCAGGGTACCTTACGGAGGCAGTGCTTCCTAACTTTTTAATATGAAAGCTGAACAGGTGCCTAGAGGGGGCAGGAGCTTTCTGGCAGAGAGCACACGCACTACAACACCTCATGGCAGGAGGAGAAATGGCAGTAGGACGCCAGGCACATTACAGGACCTGAAAGGCTGCTGTTTATGGAGCAAGAGAAACAACGGTTCAAGGGCAGGCAGGAGAGAAGGCATCCAGGACGACGGGCATGATGGGGATCTCGATCTTAACCTTACAAGAAATAGGAAATTATCTGAAGGATTTTAAGTTCCACAGTGACATGAACCGATCTGTATTTTGGAAAGAGCACTCAGACTGCTGCATGGAGGCCAGGCTAGAAAGGTCAAGATGGATAAGGGGAGAACAACTTTGATGAGCTCTTTGACACATCTGTGCATTAATTTATTCATTTATTCATTTATTTATTCACTCATTTATTCTTGATGAGCTCTTTGACACATCTGTGCATTAATTTATTAATTTACTCATTTATTTATTGACTCATTTATTCTTCCTCCTGTTAACACTTATTGAGCACCTACAATATGAAAAGCACGATAAAGGATCAAAAGAGAGACAAATCGTAGTTTCTGGTCCCTTGAGAGCTTATTAAAAACTTATGTATTTTTCTCCTCACAATTTGAATGTGAAATGGTTGCAATGGTTTGTGTTTGAATGATGTTGATTGACTGGCTAAGAGCAGCTGGAACCTAGAAATTTTTGCTCCAGTGACTTGTGTAATGACAACAACATAATTCGTATTAAAATCCATGACTAACTGGCCTTTTCTACCTTGCTGAAAATCTCTGAAAATGCCTTTAAAATTCACACACTCTATCTTTAGGTCAGAGACAATTTCTTTTATTTCTCTTTATGTCGTAGACAGAGGGAGATAAATCCCTGACGTGAATTTCTATTCGGAACCTGCCCTTGTAACCATCTCGCTTCCACTGTCACATCTGGCAATTGCTTTCTCAGGCCTCTTTTCTCACCCCTTCTCTTTTTATCATTTTTTCCATTTTATTTCTGGAATGTACTGGATGTTTCGGCAATGGGAGTTTCTGCTGGAATTCAGTGAATACCATCCCGTCTACACCCCACCCCCTTACTACTACTTTCAGTGTCTGTCCTCAATAGAGATTCGGAACTGTTTGTCAGAAACAATCCCAGACAATCCCTCTGGATGCTTAGGTGCAGAAAGAAAGCAAAGGACCATTAAGGGATGGAAACAAAGCGCAGATATGACCAAAGACCAATTGGTTCAGACTTAGGCAAGCAATTATTTGTATGTTGTGACGTCACGATCTTTAAGAAAGTCTTCCCTGCAAAAAAACAAAAACATTTTCTGTGCCTCTCCATCCCAGAGTTGGTATTAAGAAAGGGCACACAACAAAACTTCCTTTTCACCCTTCAGAAGTCAAAATAGACCAAGTTATTTTATGATTAAATACCACCCCAAATTTTAGAGATTTAGAAGAAATATTTACTTCTAGTTCATGCCGCATGTCCAGGGCAGGTCAGCCGGGCGCTCTGATCTTCGTTGTCCTCACTCAAGGTCCCATTGGGTGATTGCCATGTGGGGCTGTCACTGGCCACAAGCAGACAGTGAGGAAGGAGAAAGCTTGGTGCATCGGACACTTGCTCATTCAGCCTCCATCTCGAAATGGCCCGGGTCTCTTTTGCTCACCTCTCAATGCTCAGAAGTTTCATTGTCACCTGTAATTTCAATGAGAATAAGGAAATTCAATCTGTCCACACATCCAGGCTGGAAACTGGCAATATTTGCTGGATGGATCTCTTGTCTGTCATAAATCTCTTTGAAAATGTCTCTCTTCAAAAAGAAAAAGAAAGAAAGAAAACAAACAAACAAAAAAACCCCAAAACATCCTTGAAGGATAATTTGTTATCTCCTAACTCATAATGGAGAGTCTTGTTATGTCTTGTTTCCAATGTAGTAGCATAAGATACTGGATACCTGGAAGTCACACACAGAAAAAAAAAATAAAGGAAAAGCGACTTATAACCATATTTTAATCTAGGGTATGCCTGGGAAGATAGCTGGAAGCTTCAATGTGGATTACTGACTTTGGCTCTCTGCATATTACAGATGCGGATCTCTTTTAAACAGAAGACTCAATGCACAGCAATTTCTTTGTCGCAGGCAAACCAGTTGCCAATTCAAAAGAGAAAGTCATTTGACTTTTCCATTCAGTTCATGTAATGAATCAATAAAATACACTTGAGTGGATTTGAGAGCACGACTTATAGAGAGACCTACACACAGAAGCACAGGCAGTGCTGGCACTCACATTTGCACGCCTAAGTAGACACTCTCTTACCCATATCTACTCTTCTAACCGACTTTCTTCCGTGCAACACAGGACAAGTGCACAGACAGATGCAGACTTACGCTGTATATGAATATTATTGAGAGACGGGGAGGAGAAGGGAATAATAGAGAACTAACAAAAGGTGGAAATGCAGGCCAAGCTGGAACAAAAAGGAAGGGCATGACACACTAAAAAGAGGACATGAAAAAAAAAAAAAGCAGGAAAGAGAGAGAAGAGAAAGAGCGAGGGAACGAATGAGGGAAGCAATGTATTCATGGGGGAAAAAAAAGACACCATAAGAGAATGTGGGTTCATGTGGAGGGTTCTGACCAATTGTTCTGCAAGAGTGGGAATGTGAATGCTGATGGGAAAGAGTGGATGGGATGGGGACATGTTGAAAAGAGGAGTCAAAAGACTCAAAAATGTAATGGCAAGGAGCATAACTCATGTTATCTACTAAATGTCGAGGCAAGTGAACTAACAGCTTTCAGCTACTTCAGTGGTATCAGCAAGCCCCGTGTGGTACTACGATCCAGGTGTTGCCTGTACACAAGCATCAACTCGCAGAATGCTCACGAAGATCACGCGAGGTGGATTCCTAGTTACCCTCACTCTAAACAGGTGAGAACACTAGGGGTAGCAAAGCTAAGGGATTAATGTAGGGTTGCATAGCGAATGAATGGTAGAACTAGGGTTAGGACCTGGGTTTAGCACCAGAGTCTGAGTGCTTATTGCATCTCATTTCCTTGGCAGGAAGAAAGTACTGTGGTCCTCATGGACATACGAAGGTACAGATGCCCAAGTGTTCTCTCATTCATTTATTAAGTTGTTCATCCATTCACTGATTCTTTCTTTCCTTCATTCAATCCTCCAGAATGTCTTGAGGTTATATATGCCTGGTTCGGTGCTAGGCATTTGGTAGGTAAAGATGGTTTAGATGAAGCTCATTGCTTTCAGAGGGCTCGCAGGTTATAGGGTAAGATAGAAAAGTTAGCACTTAAATTCAACTGGATGGTCTTTAGGTTTTGTGTTAAATGCCTGTGCTGTGTTCAGCAGGAGTGCAAGGGGTCATGTGGACAATTTCATCTGGAAAGGTAAGAAATAGTTTATAGGGCTGAGGCTTGACGTGCTACCAGGTAGACAGTACAAAAGTGGCATTCTAATTGAAGGGGGCAGTAAGAACCGAATGCATGGAGGCCTGAAATATTTGGTTGTTGAGAGGAACATAGATATTTTCATTCGTAAAGGCGAAGGGGACAGGATGATGTTGAAAAATTAATGCTGATAATGGAGGATGTATGTGTGCATATGCATGTGCACATGCGTGTGGACAGAGGGGTGGCTCAGTTGGGTAAGAATCTGACTCTTGAGGGGGATCCCTGGGTGGCTCAGTGGTTTAGTGCCTGCCTTTGGCCCAGGGCGCGATCCTGGAGTGCCGGGATCGAGTCTCACGTCGGGCTCCCTGCATGGAGCCTGCCTCTCCCTCTGCCTGTGTCTTTGCCTCTCTCTCTCTCTCATAAATAAATAAATCTTAAAAAAAAAAAAAAAAGAATCTGACTCTTGATTTTGGCTCAGGCTGTGACCTCAGGGTAGTGAGATCAAGCCAAAGTTCAGGTTCCACACAGGGCCTGGAGCCTGCTTATGATCCTCTCCCTCTGCCTCTGCTCCTCCCCACTCCTCTCTCTCCCCTTCTCTCTCTCTCTCTAAGAAAATAAATAAATAAAAAAGATGTGTGCAGAAAGAGCCCAGTTGAGGCTGGCAATATAATAAACAGTGGTCAACGGTGCTATGCAAAAGAGTGCACACCCTGTATTTTTATCAAGAAAGGATTGGGGATGATTGAATGACGCTATCAAATTGGTCTTGGGGAGACTCATGTTGGCCGTGGAAAACAAACTGCAGAAAGCAGAGCTTGGAGGCAGAGCGACTGGTTAGTAGGCTACTGCTTATTGGGAACGCAGAAGTCCCCGTGAGGACAGAGCTGAGGCCATGGAGTCGGTAATGGAGAGACAACGGAGAGCTGGGAGGCATCTTCTCAGCAACAGAAATGTGTGGTGGTGGTGGTGGTGGTGGTGGTGGTGGTGTCGAGAAAAAGAGCCTAGAAGGACTCCCAGTTTTCAGGATGTTGGTGAGGGGATGATGGTAAGTTCGAGAACACCAGATATTCTTTGAGGAAAAAAAAAAAGTCTACTGGTGAGCGTTTGAGACAGAGAGCTTCGAGGCTTTCCAGTGGATATGAAAGCTGAGACTGCCCAAGGTCATGCCATTTTTAACTCTGGTACCAAGGCTCCCAATTTGTATTCCAAAGTGCTTAACTCTACAAAGAAATCAGCAATTATTTATTGTGCATCTATGAGCAAGTTCCTTTGGCAAATACAAAGAGGTCTCTAGCAAGGAGAAATGATCTACATATTATTATTTAAAATCATTTGATATCCATAATTAATTTGCCATGGCATTATTCGCTTTTTCTTAGAAATAATTGGTTTCTATTTTCTCTTTCATGTCTCTTTGACCACGAAACACTCATAGCCTGGTTATATTTTTCATTTATTTCTTCACAATACGTATACTCTCTCTTCCTCTCAAGGTGGAACAGTTTTGATGCTAAAAATAATGGTATTAAAATAATTCTTCATTTGGGACTAATCTTAGCCCACTTGAAATGTATGTAAATGGACCTAAATTAGGTCCTGGATCCCCTCTATTTGATGTTGTGGCTGTTTATTGTTATTGGCTTCTGCATAATTTTACCTAATAAGGTGTTGTTAGTCAGAAAGTACCCATAGAAACTAGAAATATCGTTTATTCTGGACATAAACTTTTCCTGGTCCTGGGAGTTCTTAAGTGGTTTTTTGTGTCATAGAAAGTGCTTAATTATGTGCTTACTAATAATCCATTTACTAATTGGCATATGGGAACAGCTAGATCTGTGAACTCTTAATTAAATGTAAAGCTCCCCATGTCGCATTCTTTTTCTTTAAGCTGCATGTTACTCCTTAGTAAAGCTGGTATTGTCTTGGAAACATTGAAAAGTTTTTAGAGTATACATACGTCAAAGCTTTGGCTATTAATTTATTTGCAGTGAACAAAGTATGTTACTTCATGATCTCCAATTTTCCCATAGTCTCTCCGAGGGCCGTGACCATACCGTCATCATCCTTCCATCCAGAGGGGTCTTGTAAATTGGAGTCACTTAGTAGGACTTGTTGAAAGAATATATGGCTGTTATTTACACTACCCATTAATAGTTAAGTATCTCATCCAAAGCCCCAATGAGTAGACTGCACCCAAGAAGTCAGAATTTTGGCTCATGGAGTAACGCAGAGGCAATATGGCATAGTAGTTCAGCCCGGAGGCCATGGGGCCATACTGCTGGGCTCTATCCTGGCTCTACCGGTAAGAGACTAGACTGAGCTGTCTATGCCTCAAATTTCTCACCAGTGAAAACAGGAATAACAAAAGCCTAATCCTTACCTGTGAAGATTAAATTAATCCATGCAAAATATCTGGAATGAGATCTATTGTGTCGTACAAGTGAAGACACTGCATGGTGATTTTTATTATTTGCATTACTATGATTATTATTTGCAAAACATGCCTCAGAGGCAAAAGCTGCCAATCTCGTAGCCTCACGAAATGCACAGCATACTTCTGTTTTGCGTTACCGGAATGTTATCTTCGCTTTGGGAAGTAGTTCAATAACTGGAAAATGCATTTAATCTATAATTTCATGAAAAGAAGGCAAAAGGATTTCCTTTCAAATTACTCTTTGTGAGTGTTTGATGTGAGTCGCTTTTAAAATCTCAGAAACCACCAGGATATCCTGAATGCATGATATATTTGATTTGCAAGTTAGATAAGGATTTGCAAAATTACTTTATAAACAGAGTCACTCTGTTTGAGGAAGGTAATATGCAGAGTTCATCCAAGCTGGTATACGTGATACCTAGTCATTAGAAAATGAAATGTGACCTAAATACATTAATGTAACATAGTAGTTTTGGAATTGTTTATAAGGCCAGTTACTCCCACTTTCCAGCTGTTTCTTCTTTCAGAAGTTTGGAGCCCAGTGGACATATTAGAACCATCCATCTCAAACTTCCAGGGAAAAATGGAGCTTGGCCAGGCCACGGTTTTGACCTAAGAATTACCAGATGGGTACTTGCTCTAGTTTTTGTTTGTTTGTTTGTTTTGTTTTTAATGGTAATTTGGTGAATATAGAACAGACTTGCCATCCAAGTAAACACTGAAATTAGTGAAGCATTCTGGGGAAAAGTACAGGATAGCACTTAGTTCTGTGAAAACAAGAAAATTTATGCTTTAGTTCTTAATTTTTCACAGATTTATATTCTCATTAGAGCGGATGACTCAGATGGGAAGGTGTAAAGTGTGTATATGTTTATTATATAGAATACATGGCAATATTTTAAAATTTGTAAATACAGTGAGAGGCTATTCTTGTTGAATTCTGGTACTTCTCTTCAAAGTAGGTAAAAATCGGCATGATTAAATTATGTTGTGAGACCAAATGCATCTTATAGAAACGTATTATCCATATGCTATTCTCATTAACATCCTTATGCCTCTTTTTATTAGTTCAGATTCTCTTTCCATCAATAAGTATCTGTATATTTGGATGAGTTAGTGCATATAATACATAATGTATGTATATGTTACATACATAATATGCACATATTACCATATAGAACTTTAAGATTTATGAGGTCCCCAGGGCATATAGAGAAGTAGTTCCCCACAACAGTAATGCCAAGTCTATATGGCTGGGCCCTAAAAAGGAAGCTCTCCAAAATATCTGTTCAAAAAACACAAACAGCTTTATAATAAAATTTTAAATGTGCAATATTGTAAGATATGGGGAAAGAAAAATCAGACAAAACCAATTTTGTCCCCCCCCCCCACCACCAATTCCTTGTCTTTCATTCTTGTTCCTCATGTGGAAATCTTCTTAGAGACTAGAGTATGAAGAATAAGGAATCTCTAAGGAGTGACCCCCCAATCCCATTTGTGGGAGAGTAATTCAGACAGAGGGTTCTGCGCTGCCCTAGCCTGGGCAGAAACAAATTTAGATTTACTGGCAACCAATTAGTTGTCAATTCTTCTGCAGGATTGGCTGCCTTAGGACATGCTCCAAAAGGAGTGGGTAGGAAGAGCTTAGTCACGACCTCCCCAGGCTGGCTCTCAAATCACAGGCAGTGCACTGAGCTCCATCACAGAGAGAAGAAAGAAATCAGACTGGATCTGTCAGGTACCTGCGGAAGCTGGACGATCCCCGAAGATCCCCGGCAGTGAAATCCCAGCATAGATGCAGCGAGACAAGGAGAGGTCCACTGCCTGCAATCAGCTTTTCTGATTTCCAGTTCCCTTCATGTGCTTGGAAATCAAATCACAGCTACCCCACTTCAGCAACGTTGCAAAACATTTTGTGGGGAAGAAGTAAAAATTGTGGTTTATAATGAATTTTTGGAATCTGGTTTTTATTGAAGTCTGCCTCAAGTAAGTGCACACCCAAATCTATAGGCTGTTCTAACATAGAGTTTTTTTAAAAAAAGGGTGAAAATCATCCCAAAGAGCTTTCAGCTTTGTGAAGTTCCATATAAATGGGTCATATGGCAATGGGATTACAAACCTATTAAGGGTGCCAATGGGAAAGCCTAATTATTTTTTAGAACAAATCATTCAAAATAGATGCAAATTTTAAAGCAAAACAAACCGAAGCATCTATAATGCAGCATTAGAATCCAGAAGTTAAAAAAAAAAAAAACCTACACTGGTAAATATGAAAATAATCTATGAAGATATTTACAAAAACTGTGACATTCCGAAAAGAGACATTTTGTTGGAGCATAGCAGCTACCGTGGGGACGCAACCACGAGGTGTTCAACTTCCATCATCAAAACGTAAACAGTTTAGCAGTCGTCTTAGTGGCAAAGTGGTAGAGATCTTAATGAAGATGGACCCCCAGAAAAGGAAGACAGGAAAATACAGTAGGAAGTGAAGGGTTCACACCAAGGAGAAGAGGGTTAGATCCCCTCCTTGCAAGGTCTCCAACGGCAGCTTTTTATCTTTGGGAATTTCAATTAGCCTCTGCCATGGGCAAGTCGGGAAGGGAATATTCATGAGGCTGGAGGCTGGGTGGTGGGGAGGCTAGATGGTTAGTGGGGAGCTGGGTGGTTGGTGGGGAGGCTGGGTGGTGGGGGCTGGGTGGTTGGTGGGGAGGCTGGATGGTTAGTGGGGAGCTGGGTGGTTGGTGGGGAGCTGGGTAGTTGGTGGGGAGGCTGGGTGGTGGGGAGCTGGGTGGTTGGTGGGGAGGCTGGGTGGTTGGTGGGGAGGCTGGGTGGTGGGGAGCTGGGTGGTTGGTGGGGAGGCTGGGTGGTTGGTGGGGGTCTGGGTGGTGGGGAGCTGGGTGGTTGGTGGGGGGGCTGGGTGGGTGGTGGGGAGGCCGGGTGGTGGGCCCTCCTCCCGGACCCAGCAGAGGAGGGGAGCAAATGTCGGCTTGGGCTGGAGCCCACGCAGTGCTCGTCCAGAAAGTGGTGATTAACAGGTTAAAAAGAACAGCTTGAAATATTTACCATGTAAAGGTCTTACTCTCCTCCCGTCATCTTGGAAGCAAAGCTGAAATTTACTGTTAGGTTAGCGGTGTCTGTGGCCAGGAAAACTGCACCATCTAGGGAAAAAAAAAGTCTGGATTTTTGGTTCATAACTAACGAAATTGAAGGGTTTGGCACATATGGACTCCGCATGTAATAAGAGAAAATATTGTCCCCCCCCCACCACCAGGCACACTCCCCCCCGCCCCCCCTTAAAAGTGCCTGACGTGTGTGACAACTTCTCCCAGAGCTGACCTCGGTGGGCTGCCCCACATCAGCCTTCCGTGCAGCACAACAGGGAGAACGTCTCTCTCGCTCTTTTTTTCTGTTCAAGTTGCACGTTTTGGATTTTAATGCCTGCGATGAAACGGGAGAGCAGGGAGACGGATCACACCAGGCGCTGAAGGCGCGCTCCGGGGATGGCATCCCAACAGGTGCCCCTCCCGGCGGGGAGCCCTGCAGGGGGGCGGCCCAACAGCCCCGCGCCCAGAATTGAGCCGGGTCCGCGCGGCCGGTGCCTCTGCGCGGGGTGCGGGGTGCAGGGGCGGGGTGCGGGGGGCGGGGTGCGGGTGCAGGGGTGCAGGGGCGGGGGGGGCGGGGTGTGGGTGCAGGGGTGCAGGGGGCGGGGTGCGGGTGCAGGGGGCGGGGTGCAGGTGCACCGGGCGGGTGCAGGGGCGGGGTGCGGGGTGCAGGGGCGGGGTGCGGGTGCAGGGGGCGGGGTGCAGGTGCACCGGGCGGGTGCAGGGGTGCAGGGGGTGGGGTGCAGGGGTGCAGGAGGCGGCAGGTAAACTTTTGTAGATCTTTGTTGGCCGGTCCGACCATCACGCGGGGAGGACGCCGCGCGGGAAGCGCGGCTGAGGGCCCCCGGGGTGGGGGGGGGGCACGCGGTCTGCGAACCGGCTCGCGGGCCGCCAGGGGGGCGTCGGCAGCCCTGGGGCTCGGCGGGGCCCCGGTCCGGTGGCGGCAGGAGCCTGGAGGACCGAGCGGCGCACCCAACGGGGCTCGGGAAACCCAAGAAACTTCCCGCTGCTTCCACGCAGCGCGCGGGGGACTCGGTCCCGCGTGGACGCGCCCGGTGACCCGGGGCGGGGGAGGGGGCTGCCCGGGTCCCGCCCTCCTGCCCTCCCTCCAGCGGGGGTGGCCCCTCCCTTGGAGCCAGGGCAGGTGCAGCGCGGGGGAGCGAGGCCGTACGGGTGTCCGCGTTCCCGACTGCGCAGCGGCCCCCGCCCCGGCCCCCGCACCCTGGAGGCCTCGGGGCGCCCCGCGGGGGGGCGGGGGGCGGGCAGCAGCGCTCGGGGCGCCCCGGGGAGCCGCCGCAGGTGCAGGTGCGGGGAGCAGCGGGCGGTTCCCCGCGGCGGGGGGGGGCGGGGGGTGTCCCTGCGCCGCGGGGGAGCTCGGCGGCCCTGCCCGCGGCCTGGCTCCGCCCCTCCAGGCGTGGGGCTCGTGCCCGCTCGGCCCGCGCGCCCCGCCCCGCCCCCCCCCCCCCCCCGGCCACTACGGCCGCCCCCGCCTCCCTCCGCCGCCTCCCTCCGCCGCCTCCCTCCGCCGCCTCCCTCCGCCCGCCGCCCGCCGCCCGCCGCCCTCCGCCCGCCGCTCCGGCTCCCGCTCCCGCTCGCTCGGCTGCTGCAGTCGCCGGCTCGCTCCCCGCTCCCCTCCCGCTCCCCTCCCGCTCCCGCTCCCGCTCCCGCTCGCGCTCAAGTTTCCCTTCCGCTCGGACCGGGGCCGGGGAGCAGAGCGCCGAGCCCGCCTGCCGCTGCAGGTAAGGTCGCCGCGCCGGTCCCCGCAGGGACCCCACCCCCCACCCCCACCCCCACCCCCACCCCCACCCCCACCCCGGCGGGTCCGGGCGCCGCCGCGTCCCCAGCTCATTGCAAAAAAAAAAAGAGCCCAGAACCCAAGCCCGCTCGGGGCGTCCTGGCCCGGAGCGGATCTGCAAGTACGGGCAGGCGCTTGTGCAGTGCTCAACTTTGCACCCCGGGCTGGCGCTCCCCGCGGCTCGCGCTCCGCGGCTCGGGGGCGGCTGTCACGCGCGTGGATCGGGAGCCGGGGCCTCGGGCAGGGGGGCGCTGCTGGAGGCGGGGGCGGGCCGGCGGGCCGCGGGGCCTCGGGGACAGCGCAGCCCGACCAGGGGGCTGGCCGCGGGGGTTGCGGGGGGCGCCCGGGGACCCCCCTGCGCGGCCTCCCCCCGCGCTCCCGGCCGGTCCCCTCTGCGGCCCCCACGTCCGCTCGCGGTCCCGCGTGTCGCCCTCGCGCGTGTGCCAGCTCGACAGTCCGCCCACCACGGACCGGGCTGGGGCCAGTGCGAAGTCGGAGCATTTGGTCATCCTGCCGTCAGGACAGAAAAAAAAAAAAAAAAGACAAAAAAAAGGGGGGGAAAAAGAGAAAAAAGAAAAAAGAACAAAAAGGAACAAAAAAGAAAAAAAGAAGAAGAAAAAGAAAGGAAGAGAAGGGCAGACCAGACCCCCTCCCCCGCCCGCACCTGCTCCTCCCTCCCTCCTCCCCCCCCCCCCCATCCTCACACCTTACGCTGCTCCGTGGGAATAATCCTGCAGCTTTCACTCCGATTCTCAATTGAACCGGCATCGTCTGGGGGCTCTCGGGCTGCGGGAACGGGATGTAATCTTAAGTGTATCTTTTTCTCCCCCTTGCATGGCTTTGCGAAGAGCGGCAATGAAGGCGACATCCGACACCTACAACATGCGGCTGCTGCTGCTGGTTGTCCTGCTGTGGGACCCGGCCAGGTGAGACGTCTGTTCCTTGGGTTGGACTTTTTAGATTCAGGGTCAAGGGTGTGTATTTTTTTTTCTTTTTGTTTTGTTTTGTTTTTCTTTTCTTTCTTTCTTTCTTTCTTTTTTTTTTGGAATGCGGTTCCAGGCTGGGGTGGCCTTTGAGAAGCTGAAGTATTTTGAGGAGTCCGTTCTAGGTGAAGAAAGGTTGTATCAGAAAATTGAACTGTGAAGTCGCAGAGGCTATAAAAAAGTTTACCGCTTCGTGTCTTTTTGGTGATAAAATGCCAAAGCGATCAGAAACGTTTCCTTGGAAAGAAAGGAAAAGCACCTAAGAAAAGAATATCCTTTGAATGGCATTTTTTTTTTTTTACAAGGGATTGAAGTGGTTAAGTTATATGCGTTTATAATAACACCAAAATTCAGTAAAATAGCCAGCAGGTTTTTTTTTTAAAGCCAAATGTATAAGCACAAGCTAAAAGGATTTGATTAACTTATTTTTTTTTCTTCCTTCCTCCTTTCTTTCTTTCTTTTTCTTTATTTTAGTGGTTTTGGCTCTTTTAGTCCACATAGAGAACCCGAAGGATGTGTGAGTCTTTAACCTCTAGGTGGAGGTAGTATACAACTTCATAATCACAAACAATAAAACAAAAGCCTGATTTATTAATCAACTTTTCGTATTATTGAGTTAGAGTTCTTTTATTCCTAAAATGGTGACTGTCATGAATAGTGCTTATTTTAAACGTGTAACTACTTTTGTTTTGCCTGTGTTCTACAAACATGCAATTAATTTTTATTGCTTTCAATAACACCATCTTATTTGTAGTCTTTTCTGATTTGTAGCATCAGTGGGCATTTTTATTATGTAAATTTTGATACGATTTTCAAAATATCAGAGGACTTCAAATACAAGAGATACAAGGATGTTCATGTAACCATTCATTATAAAATTATGTCTTTACTATTTTCATTTCTCTTTTCATTTCTCATTTTCTGGTCCAAGGAATTGTCAGACTATGAAGATACTTTCTAGAATTCTGAATGAATCTCTTCGTTAGGGCTTGTTTTTAATTGAAAATTGGCTCCTCATTTAACATCTTAATATTGGATTTAAAAAAAAGAGTATGACACGTGACTAAAGAACACTTTTCAGTGAAAACCTCTATGTGGAACTTTATGATTATCATAGTGATTGGTTTTAAGATTAGCCGAAGGTAATATAGAAACTTTTGGTGCTAGGGTTTTGATGAACTGATTTGCTTACATAATTTTTAAATGTTTACCTTTATATCAGTGGTTTAATATTTTCTCTGCCCTGAAGACAACATTCCTTTGAAGTTGGTTACCCATTTTTTTAAATGTATCATGACTATTTTTAGTTACCGTGTAGTCATTTAAATGCAAATGGACTCTATCAATGATATTGTATCCAATGCACCTTGATCAGAATGCAGTTACGCATGATCTTTGATTTTAAGGGACTGAACACCCCATGGTCAATTAATAACCATTGAGGATCCTCGGTGCTAAACCCTATTTCGCTCTACTAGTTTTCTGTTCTGTATTTGACCAGTAATGCTCATGCCAGTATTTTATTCTATTATATAAATGATTCTTTTTTTGGGCCAGTAATTTAAATCTCTGAATCATTCTAGGGGAAAAAAAATGGCAGTGAAAAGGGACATTCTGTTTTATGCATCCAGTTGCTTCTGCACCAAATTGCTGGATGTCACAAAATCAGGTCTCTGGCTCTCTGATGGAGAAATAATGGAGAAAATCACTGTTTCTAACCCTCTTCTGGCGATATTTTAAGACCAGTTGTTCTTTTTGCAAATTTATCACGTACACACCAAAGTAGTTAGGCATTTTAATCTTTAGGCAACCCCCGTGGCTCTCCTCAGAGGCCGGTCAGGAGGTGGACTCCTCCCAGGCTCCCTGCAGCTGTGTGTGCGCCACTGCTCCTTCCAGAGCCCACCTCCACTGCCTGGCTTCAGTGGAGCCTGGAAGACAGCCAGTGGAGTTTCCCCGATGTCTATATTGCACTTGGCCATTGGGTGGAGGTATACCCTAAGTAAGGAAATAATCGTGCTTTAAAAAGAGAAAAATGACATAAAGAAAAAAAGAAAGGCACTTAAAAGGAAGATAGGGAAATCTTCTGCCTCCAAGGAGCCAGTTTATTTTCCAGTTAATATTCAGGCTGCCCAGGTGTTACTCCAGGAGTCGTTTGGGTTATTGTACCTTTCTTGATGCAGAACAACATTGCTAGTAGTGTCTGCGTCTGATCATCTACAATCATAGTATATAGTCTAGGGGATGGCTTTTCGAAAAAATGAATACTCCACACTGAATGCTAAATGGTAGAAAACCTGACATTTTAACGTCAGACTTTCTGATAATCTGGTATTCAGTGTCCATTTTCAACGGCTTGTTTATCTCCTCCCTAGACATGCTGGCATTTGTAGAAGTGATAAAAGGAGAAAAATGGGTGGCCCCTAATAGTTTAGAGAGACTTTAAATTCAAACCAAGGAAGAAGAGTATGTTGGCACTTGTGCAACACACAGATGTATGTGTATACGTATGTGAATATATATAAATATATCAGCTTGTAAAATTATCTGTTTAGGTTGGTGCTG
Organism: Vulpes vulpes; assembly: GCF_048418805.1. Taxonomy (NCBI): domain Eukaryota; kingdom Metazoa; phylum Chordata; class Mammalia; order Carnivora; family Canidae; genus Vulpes; species Vulpes vulpes. Next base: position 81,881,264 of record NC_132781.1, read on the forward strand.
GCTAACATCCAAGAAGATGAGGCTAAAAATAACATTACCATCTTTACAAGAATTCTAGACAGACTTCTGGATGGTTACGATAATCGGCTTAGACCAGGACTGGGAGGTAAAAGTAGTTTTACTTTTTTTAAGCTCTGATGAAATATAATGCTTTTAAAAGTTAAGAGTAATATTCATATGTTCATACATTTTATAGATGGATGCATGTATTAAAAAACCATAGATAATAGAGAGTGAGGTATAATCCCAAATAATGAAATAAACATTATTTGGGATTCCGTTTACACACACACAATGTATTTAACATGTTTTTTTAAGAATGCCTGAAGTCACATAGAGCCCAGACTTTCTGCATGAAGAGTTCTTAATTTATTTATGATGGCTAAGTTTTTCAAACTTAAATGATATTAAAATGAAACGTTGCTGGGCAGCTGTGCTTGTGTAGTAGCTTCACATTTATAGGTGCCTATTTCACCGCAGTACAGATATGAAGAGTTGAGACACGTTAAAAAAGAGTATCTGGGTTGTATTTCAACAAATACAAAGTCTAGGCTTCTATGATGATATTTCTTTACACATGCACATGATATTTCTAAAATGTAGCCCAGGTTCGGCATTCTTGAAACTTTCAAAACGTCTTAGCTATGCATTAGCTGTAGGCCTAAATGTATTGGACTGTGGCACAGTTTGATTTCAAATTTAAATCTTAATTTTTAACTCAGAAAAACAAATCTATCTTTATCCACAAAGATAAAGGTAATTAGGCTTGGCTAAAAAGTTAATTTTTTTTACTGTGTTAAATTTTAACTATCCTCTGATTATCCTTAGGTAGGTGATACTAAGGAGTTTAGGTGAAGGTAAAGTAGGTGTATAATTCCTAAAGGATTCTGAATCAGCATAGTTACTCATGATACTACGATGATGTACTACATGATACTAATCAAAGATTTAAGTAGTTAGCCAGGTTGTTGCTAGGCTGGCAACTTTGTAATGTGAAATTTCTTGTAAAGATGTGTATGCGAATACTAGATATTTATGCAAATACTTTCTTTGAAAAATATAGGTGGTGGTTAATTCTAGGTATATTTTCCAGTGTGTGGTTTGGATTGTCCAGGAGTCAGAAAAAGTCAGAAAAGACCCAACTTGTTGTTAAATAATCTGCCGTTTAATGCTGTTAGTTTTTACTGGAATCCCTGAGACATATATCTCATTTTAAGAGAAGTCCGGGATGGGATGGTGGTGGGGGGGATAATATTCAGAAATATGTCTCCTTGTATCATTCAGAGCAGATCCAATTCCTTAATATGCACTTAGTTTTCTAAAAGGAAAGACTAAATGGAAGATAATATTTCTTTAGTAATGAATATGTCTAATGAGCATGAATATAAGGAATCACTCTCCACGTTAGCATACGACAATGAACTATTGCCAAACTCCTACTGTAGAAGCAAGAGTCTGTCATAATTCATGATGGTGGTTTAAGAGGTAGATTGCACTGAGGCAGATATTTTTCCTAAGTCATAGATTCTATTTTTTAATAAAATAAAGTCTTTATATCTGAGCTAGGCCTTGGGTTTTGTGTCTGAGTTTTTAGGGAAAATATCTGTACCTGAGGGTATGTGGCAGGAGAGTAGAAACTACCTATTTCAAGATGTGGGTCATGCCATTTAGCTCTTCATATTTCTTTTGTAATATCTCTTACATTCTTTTTTACTTCCATTGTAACCACTCAAATATGGGTCCTCGTCACTATGTTATTTTGGTTAATGTAGTAAACTAAGTGGCTTTTCTTGTCTAGTGTCTTCCTTCCCCAGTCCTTCTCTGATATCGGACATATGCTAATATTTCCCAATCAGATCAGTTTTCTTTTATTCTTATGATGCTTTCCATATGCTTGTCTCCCTCTCTCATTTTTTTTTTTTGATCATATATCTTCATTGGTTCCCCAGGGATAGGGGATAGATATCCCCAGGAATAGGGGATATCTTCATTGGTTCCCAGGGGGCAGGAATAGAAAAAGGTAGTAGAAGGGATATAGATCCAGGTGAGCTTCTGTTCCATCCACTCACAAAGCTGTGTCTTGGGCAGATAATCTCTGTTTCCTTTCATCTAAAATGGTCATTGGGATGCCGGGGTGGCTCAGCAGTTGAGCGTCTGCTTTCAGCTCAGGGCGTGATCCTGGAGTCCTGGGATCGAGTCCCACGTCGGGCTCCCTGCATGGAGTCTACTTCTCCCTCTGCCTGTGTCTCTGCATCTCTCTCTGTGTGTGTGTGTGTCTCTCATGAATAAATAAAATAAAACAAAATTCACAAAAAAACATAAAACGGTCATGATATACCTACCTTTCTGCCTTATAGGATTGTTGAGAGAATTATATAAACAAAAAGTGTATACAAAGCTGGTGCTACATAGTAGCAATTCAACAAAAATCTAGTTCTTTCCTCCTCCCTTAGATTCCTCATTTGCCAGTTAAGGTTTTCTATTTTATACTTCTCAGGCTTCATTTTGATTTTTCCTCCCGTTCATTTTGTACTTCAAACACATTTGTTTGTTTTCTCTTGATAATCCATCATATCTGCTTCCTTGGCTTTTGATTGTATTATTTCCTCTCCCTGGAAGTACTATTCTCTTCCTCTCTGATGACTGAAACCCTTCCTTTTCTATAAAGACCACCTCAACCCTGGTCCTCTAGTAAAGATCTTTCTTGATTGTGTTGAAACACGAAGATTCAGTCTTCTCTCTGTTGGATTTCTTCAGTGGTTGTGGGCTCTGTCTCTCATTCGGAACCTAGTATGTGCTATCTTGGATTATTTATCACCTTTTTGTGTGTCTCTTGTTCCCTTAACAAGATTGTAAGCTCGTGGAGGCAAGATATTGTATCATAAATTCTCTGTGCTCTCAGGGACTCAATATTTATTTGCATATTGTGGCCACCAAATAAATGTTGCTTGCTTGATTAACTTTTCTATGACCAGTTGATCATCCATAAAATGGGGCTCCTCATATTTAGCTGACATTTTAATTGGAAATGTTGATGTTAGGCATCATGCTGCAGGAAGTGAGTAGCGTAGCGAAGACCTACCGAACTTCAGGTTGTGGGGATTTTGGTAAAATCCCAGCTCTGGTACTGAGCAGTCCTGTGACCTTGAAAGACTCAGCCTGTCTAGGTCCACATCTGTCATCCTAAAGTATGATTACTCATACTATTCTTAAAGCGTTCGTTGAATATTAAAGACAGTGATATATGCAAATAATTTAGCACAGTGACTGGCATATGGTAGAGAATAAGGAACAATACCTAAAAGACTTTCAAAAACTTTCTAAATGTATTCTTGTACGTTAAATGATTATTACTTATGCATCCAATATTCTTAGCCTACATGTTCATACGTCATTTCAAATAGAAAGTCCAAGGAGATTACTTGCAGCAGTATGTCCCAGAAATTAATAAGGACAAAATGGGTTTGATTCAAATGTAATATATCAAACTGAGTATGTCTGTTGATGAAAAACCTGGATAATAATCTTAATTATTATTTTCTTTTCTTTATAACCTTTATGTAAATGAGTCTTTAAGAAAGCGCAATCAGTCTTGAACTACAAGTCAGAAAAATGGTTCTTTTCACCCGACTCTACCCCTTACTAGATTTTACACTAGCCAGATTACATAGGCACTCTGACTCTTGGTGATTTCTTGGGGAAAATGGCAATAATAGTATTTTATCCTGAAAGGAGGAGGGTAAATAATAGTATTTTATCCTGAAAAGAGGAGGGTAAGGAGGAGGGTAAGTTCACATATATGATAAAGATGGTACAATACATTGAGTGATAGAATTTCAGGATATTTTATGGTTAATAATAGTCTCTTTAAAATTTGAGTTACATCATACCACTGAACTGCTCAAAATTCTGCAATTATTTCTACTTGGTTCAGAATAAAAATCAGGTTCCTTTTGGTGGTCTCCAAGGCCCTGCATGATCTGTCCCCTTATTCTTTCTCTGACCTCACCTCACACAGCCCACCTTCTTACTAACACTGCTGCGGTCACATTGGCTTCCTTTCTGTTCTTTGAACACACCAGGATACTCCTTAGAGCTTTTTCCCTGGCTCTTCCCTCTTCCCTGGATATCCTTTGATCTCATCTCGATGAGGCCTACCCTTCCCAACCAAATAAATACTATAACCTCATCCACCTTCTTAATAATTCTGATCCTGCTTGCTCAGCTTCATTTTTTTCTTTTTTTCCTTAGTACTTGTTACCTTTTCATATTTAAGATAATTTACATCTCTATCACTATTTTGTCAAATGCTTATTTTTGTCCCTTCTGCTAGAATGTAGGCTTATTGAAGTCAGGGATTTGTGTCTGTTTTATTGCTCGATTCATTGATGCATCATCTGTCCTAAGCCTCTAGGACAGTACCTGGCACATGGTAAGCCCTCAGATATTTCTTGAATGAATCTGAATTTTATCCCATTATTTTATTTTATTTTACTTTATTTTATTTTTACTGTGCTATCATGAAAGGAATTGACGATAGAACTTACCTTATCCTTGAATCAGAGGAGCCGTTGTCGTTTAATTAACACGCTGGCCTTCCACTATTAGCATCCGCATATTTTAGGCTGACATCTTGGTGAATTAGAGCTGTCATTATACCAGTTCCTCAGATCCTGACAATGTTAGCCGTGATTCTGTCTTGAACTGTGTGATTTGGGGTGATTCATTTATCCCATCTGTGACTTAATTTACTCATCTGTGAAATGGCGGGAGAGGATCTACTTATTCTATTTATATCTCCCAAGGATATGATGCGGTTCAAGTAAATTAAAATTCTTGAGCGAGCATAATGTGACACACAGTTGATGAGTGTTATGATTGTCAGGAACATGAAGAGAATTCTTCCAGAAGAACATCTCAGGAGGTAGTGTCTTTGAGAACACGCCGGGAAAATACTGGTAGGTCTTGTGCATTTGGTAGGCTTTACTTCTTTGTGAACCTGGAGACCTGTGATGGGCTTGCCTTGATATCTTATCAACCAAGACCTTATGTTTAGATTAGCTAGAACTAATCACTGAATTAATTTTTCCTCTTCATTTTAGCCATCAGAGCCAACAACTACGAGTATCACACCTGGATTTTTACATTCCATAAGAGGCTTTCAAATTGTTAACTGAATAAAAAGAGCAGCATTTGTTCTTTGGACCAATTTTATGGGGTCATTGGAAAAATGAATGTGTAGACAGGCCTCGTACACTTGTGACAGCTAACATCCACAATGCTCAACAGTGACAACTATTAGAAATGACAAGGCTTGGTATCTAAATTATAGATTCAGTCTGGAAAATCTAGATTGAGAACCATGCTTAACTGCATTTTGAAAAGCTGTTTCGAGGAGGTCATCCAGATAGATTTTTTTTTTCCTTCCATGCTCTAGTTTTATACTCTGAAACCTTGAAGAAACTTTATGCTTAAAGCCATTAAAAAATACGATGTCAGATCATAGGCTTAGGGTCTGAGGGTCAGTTTCCAACTTCACTCTTGGATATTTGCCTTCAGGCTGTAGAGAGATGGATGACAACACGTTTCTATGAATTTTAACTACTCTCAAATTTATAAAAATAAAATATAGGCTGTTTAGTGGGAAAAACTAACAGGGAGAAATCTGAGCTCCTTCAGAACCTACGAGGGATTCTGACCTCAAAATAGCATCTTATTGTTTTATAAATTAATGCTTGAGATCGGTGCCTCTGGATACCAGCACCTTCGGGTTTGAATTCTGTTGCTGCTGTATGATAACCGCCGTACTTTCAGCATCTACTCAATCTCTCCTTGCTTTGGTTTCTTTATTTGTAATATGGGAGTAAAAATGTGTGACTTACTGGTTTGTTGGGGATTCAGTTTTTTGTTTTCTTGACATCCAAAAGTCGGTGTATGGCAAGCAGAGTAGGAAGTCAATCCACGTAGGTGTTATTGCTGTGCTGTTGCAACAGAATGCAATAGCGCGCGTCACCCAGTGTTCCACTTAATGTATAAAAGCTCTGACTTCTTTAAAAATGATGACTTTGTAGTAGGCCTAACCCAGTTTTATTTTATCTTTTTAAAAGATTTATGTATTTATTTTAGAGGGAGTGAGAGAGTGAGTGGGAGCATAGGGGGAGGGGGAAAGGGAGAGGGAGAGAGAAACTGAAGCAGACTCCGCGTTGAGCAGGAAACCGATCTCATGGCCCTGAGATGATGACCCGAGCTGAAACCAAGAGTCGGACGCATAACCGATGCTTTACCCAGAGGCCCCCCGTAACCCAGTTCTAAAGAAGGGGGAGGTTGTGCATTTCTTATGCAATCAGTTTCCTTTTTGCAGACACGTGTTCGTATACGTACAGGATCTCTGGAACCAAAGCCGGTCACAAAAGAAGTACGACCTATGTCTTGCTCTTTATGATCGTGACACGTAATAAGTCGGCGTCATCAGTTCACGGTAATAAGTTCGCCTGTAGGAGAAAAGATGTATTCACAGCCTGACACCTTACTATAGGACGTTGGTGATGATGTTAGGGACGTAAAACCGAAAGCGCGTCCATCAGTCTGAAACCTGGGGTCGCACTTGGCCCTTGAATGGCGACAGCTCTGGGCTTTGCAGCCACCAGGCCTGTGCCTGATGGTTGACAGCACCTGGGAAGGGGACACGCGGTGGAGGCCTCGGGCCTCAACGAACCCACGAGGAACAGCGGGAAGCCTCCACGTGGACCTCGAAGTGGGGAGGAGAGAAGTGGGGTGCAAGGGCATCAGGAAAAGGGAGATGGGGTTGAGGTGTGGTGTCCGAGGAAGCGGGGTGGACTCGGGGCCGGGGCCTGGCCTCCAGCTCCTTCCCCGCCGGGGGTGGAGGTAAGGGGTGGGGGGCTGTGTTTCCAGGGAGGCCCGGGGCCCCTGAGAACATCGTGTCCCCCTCCGTGCCTCAGCCGTCTGGGGTCCCCGCATGTCGGAGCCGAAGGGGCTCTCAGGGCCTGTGGGGCCTGGGCCACCGCCCCCCCGCCGGGTTCCCCCAAGGGCGCCGGTAGCAGCGCGCTCCATGGGCTGGCGAGGGAGAGGCTGGGAGTGAGTCGGGGAGATGCCACGCGGGTGTGTGAAGGGCTCGGGCGAGGGCACAAGTGATGTCGCGGCCTGGGGTTCCTGTGTGCCTGGGACCATGTTGCGGGAGGCCGCGGCCTGGAGCCTGGACGTCCCGGGCCTCCTCACCGCTGCCCCCGAGCCCACGGGGACGTCGGCGGGTCTCTGGGTCCCCTGCCGTATCTGGAGGTGACGCCCGGGGGTCTTGGCCGGGTCGCCTGTGCCCCCAGCGGCCGAGAAGGGAGCCGAGACGGGCCCCCTGAGGAGTAGCAGCCTGACGTGGCTCCGCAGAGTGTTTGCTCCGCGTGGGGTTTGAACCAGGCGCAGCTCGGGATGTGTTCTCCGGGGAAGACTGGCTGACACAGGGCAGCGAGCACCAGCCTCCCCCGGGGGCCGCCCTCCAGCAGCATCGGGGGACGCAGGGAGACGCGCAGCCCAGGGGATCCCACTCACGGTGCATAAACCCCTGCTGAGGCTCTCTTTTCACCTTGAACCATGCTCGCGTAGCCGTCTTTTCTCTCAACCATCGGTGCTAGAAGAGCATCGTCATCAGTCATAATCTTGAGGCGTTATTGCTCTTGCTGTTGGAGGCGCATGCAGGTCTTTATGGGTCTTGATGGTCTTCATGGTCTTGCCGTTGGAGGCACAGGCAGGTCTTTATGGGTCTTGCCGTTGGAGGCGCAGGCAGGTCTTTATGGGTCTTGATGGTCTTTATGGTCTTGCCGTTGGAGACACAGGCAGGTCTTTATGGTCTTGCCGTTGGAGACGCAGGCAGGTCTTTATGGGTCTTGCCGTTAGAGGCGCAGGCAGGTCTTTATGGTCTTGATGTTGGAGACGCAGGCAGGTCTTTATGGGTCTTGCTGGTCTTCATGGGTCGTGCGGTTGGAGGCACAGGCAGGTCTTTATGGTCTTGCCGTTGGAGGCGCATGCAGGTCTTTATGAGTCTTGCTGGTCTTTATGGTCTTGCTGTTGGAGGTACAGGCAGGTCTTTATGGGTCTTGCCGTTGGAGGCGCAGGCGGGTCTTTATGGGTCTTGATGGTCTTGCCATTGGAGATGCAGGCAGGTCTTTATGGGTCTTGATGGTCTTATGGTCTTGCCGTTGGAGACGCAGGCAGGTCTTTATGGGTCTTGCCGTTGGAGGCGCACGCAGGCCTCGCTGCCTCTGTCTTCTCACTAGAGTCCAAGCTCAGGTGCCACCAGCGTTTCTCTTTTCACCCTTTTTAACACCCTGGATAGATTGGACCATACGCATGACCGGTCCATGTGTTTCAGGGTTATTTTTTGATTGCTGCAGCTCAATCATATTGTAGGAATCTCTATCGGTAGTGGAGGTGGCCAAGTGAACAGCTTGGCCAGTCCGCAATTCATTACGTTTCAGTGTGTTAACATGGGAAGAGTCAAATTAAATTATTCTAGTATTCTGTTCCTCGACACATGTCTACTGAAGGCTTAGGATGTGCCAGACATTCCGCAGAGGCTAAAGATGTCCAGGCGGTGGGATTGGCCCCTGGTGGTTGACGTCCCTCGGAGGATAGATAAGAAGGTACGGTACGATGCTCAAAATGACTTGAAATATTACAACGTATGTTCCATTATAAGAACATGCTAATGAGGTTTAGAGGAGAATTCATTTCTCCTGTACCCTATAACTGGAGTTGGCCAAGTTCTGTGTCTCTAATCATTGTTCATGCTTTCAACTGTTTCTTACTAAGGGCCGAGTATTGGCCGGGTCTTACTTTAAATGCTGGAGATATTTTGATGAATAAGACCCAGACTTTGCAGAAATTCATATCACACCATTATTTTGGTTCCTTCTGCCTTAGGAGTATCCTGGGCGTTGGTTTCTTCTTTCCCTCCTTAATTAAAAATACCGTATGACCACCCTATTTACTTTATTGAACATTATTGCTTGTCTTCTCTCATCACGGGAAGAGTGATTTTTGGTATATTTACTGCCAGGCTGAGAATTTTATCTGTAGAGGACTATGACATCTAGAGAGCATGTCTTTTTGGGTCTGTGGCAGAGGTGTTGAAGGTATTTATGTTAAGAGTAGCATTCTCAGAGGTAGTAAGGTAAGTGGTAATTCCAGTTGAAACTTCTGGGCGCTTCTCCGTTCTCTTTTTAAAGAAAACTCTAAAATTCTTTGTGTGTGTGTGTGTGTGTGTGTGCCTTATTTTAACTTCTTTTGAGCTAGAGAGGAGTTAGATAATAACGAGACATCCTTTTGAAATAAAAGAAATAAATTACATGATGTGTCATGTAAGGAGTATTAAGTTTATTTCTTTTACATTTTTAATGATCCTGACACTACACAGAATTCTGGAAACTTGTTTTTGACTTGAAATACCCTCGTCCCTTGAGGTACAGATCTTGTCATTTAAAAGTAATGTGTAAGAATAAAATTAATGACTAAATCTAAAAATATTTCACGTGGAGGTTCATCATACTAGGGATATTAGGATGAGATGTAGATCTCTCAAATTCTCCATTGTTTTTCTTTCTTTTTTTTTTTTTTTTGCATTTTAAGTAACTGATGAAGTAGTAGTTTTGATATCTTTGTCTGTTTTTCTTATACCTTTTCAAAAAATGCAAAAACTAATACATAGAAAATATGAGCCCATCTCCATCTTCGTTTGCTGTAAGTTGTGATGTTGATTTTTGTCCTCTTGAAGTAAGGTCCTTCTTATTTCAATATTTAAAACATGGCAAAACAAAAGTTTTTGCATAATATTAAAAAGTACAGTAGTAAGAGCCCCATTTAAAAAATATCTTTATCAGCATTTGGGATGTTGGTTTTCTTTTAGGGGAAGGAATGCAAATTGTAGCACGAGGATTGTTCCAGGAACATGTGTGGTGACATTCTTTCTGCATAAAAGTATTTCACTATTCTCAGAGTATATGTTCAGTTAAGGCATCGTGTTAATTTGACTTAAAATACAATAAAAGAGAAGGTGTGACTCTTTCCTGATGTAGTACCCACAGGAAAAATCCACATCAAAACAAAGGTAATGCCATTGCAACTATTTTGAGGAGATGGTTAGTAAATTGTAACAGCTTTGGGGGGATATTTCAGGAATAGGATATAATGAGTAAGTAGCACAGTTGGATTTTGTGTCCGAATAGAAGAGCAATGTCACAGGATTAAAGAAGATTGAAGAGAGGATAAAACTTGTGTCTTTTCATAGCATTCCTAAACCTGTATTTAGACTGTGTTTTGTGGGGATGCCGATGGTTTTTAGCAAGAATTATTAGAGAGACATTTGACTTGTATTAAGAAGGGAGAAGGTTCGGGTGCTTTTAGAATGGCATGTCTTAAAAGCTTTCCAAGGACAGAAAAGATCTCCAGACTTGAGACGGAGGAGTGGTTTGGGGAGGACGAGGAATGTCATGGGGGATTCTTAGAAAAGGATGACAAAAATAAATAAATAAAAAAGAGAGAGAGGTCCACTTTACCTCTACTTCCTCAGAAGATTTTAGCTTTTGAGGCAGAAGGATGCTGAGCTCTCCTCCTCAGATACTTGAGTCGGAGAGTCCAAATGTATTCAGTTGTATGACTTCTTTAGAAGCCTTTGCAGTAGAAGTTAAGCAAATCAGCCATCGTCAGAAAATTAGGGTAAATGGAACAAATTCGTTTCTGTTCCCACGATTACATAAACTCTCCAGTTTCTCAAGAGAGGAAACAGTGGGCTAAAATGCCAGCCAGGTTTACATGGAAGATTAAAGTTTGCATACCGAGAGAGAGGAAGGCTTAATTAAGAGAAAACGGGATCGCAAGGCTGGTGTTCAGGTCGGCTAGAGGGGACTATGGGAGGGCAGATTTAATTAGTTATCTAGGGCATGTGAGAGGATGATCATCGAAGCAAAAAATGTGAGGCTGATGATCGTGCTTTGTAGAGCAGCATAGAGTCACCCAACAGGTAGCAGAGGAAGGGAGCTTCCGACTCTCGGGGGTGAGTGGGGTGGCTGCAGGTGATGGGAATGTTAGGACAGAATAGGGCTGAGTGTGGGGCCGTGTGAAGGTCGTCACTGGAGCGTTCCTGGGAGGATGGTAAGTCCCTTGAAGACTAAAAATGAAAACTAAGTGTCCTTTCAACTGGTCTTGAGAAGCTTCGGTCTTAACGTTGATACCAGAATTGCAGGGTCGGAGATAACTCACAGGACATCCCTGGACAGAAGCGTGGGATCCGCAGTGCTCAGAGGGCAGCACGCCAGCATGTAAGAGAGGTGAGGTCTTTTCAAAACTGCCTCATTATTCGTAAAACACACAGCATCCAGTAATAGTGCCTGGATTCCTAGAGAAGGGAGATAAGTTAGGGAGGAGAGTATTTCTGGAATTCTTTTTCGACTTCTGCTTCTTTCAAGGTTCCCAGATTATCCGAGGGGCTCTTGGAGGTGTTTCTGGTTGTGCCACCAAGCTGATGGTATGACCCTGACTTCAGGAGGCAGGAGGGGCCGTTTGGGATTGACGTTGTCATAGGAGCTGATGAAAAGCCCCGGGGGACCCGGCTGCTGACCCCGGGGTACAGACATCTAGGTGCGGGGCTGCGGGTCACACTGGGGGTTGCGTGTGTCTGTCGTTCCCCTTTGACCACGGCCACTCCTGGTCTAGACTTTGTCATTTCTGGTGGCGGCTTCCGATGCAGGCATCTTACTCTCAGACCTCCGACAGCCACCAGGTGCAGGGAGCAGCTGCCCTTCCTGCCGCTGTTGCTGCCGCCTTCAAACACTGGGAGGTCAAGCAGAACCTCGCCACGGATGAAATCAGCAGGTGCATGTGTGTGTGAGTGGATAGGAAAGTGGGTGAGGGTGAGAAGCACACGTGTCTTCAAACCCTTTTCCTTTTAGGGACCTGTCTTGTCGCCTGTCATTTCTATAATTTTGCCCACCTGGTCGGAGAGGGTGGTGTGATGCTTTACCCACTTGTGTTGAAAGATGTTAGGAGAGGATGTGGTCATCAGTCCCAAGTGCCTTCTTCTAGTGCAGCTTTAACTAACGCCAGTGGGAAATAAAGGAGGGAGCAAGCATCGGAACAAAACAAGAAAATGTAGGTGAAAGGATATCATAGGCTTTATCAGGTAGGGACATGTTTGTCGGAAACTAATGTTTGTCGGAAACTAACAGAACGATCTGCCTGCAGTGACCTCAGTGGGGTTCCTTTTTTTCTGGCAAAGAAAAGGTCTATAGGTGGGTGGTTTCAAGTGAAGACTGAGCCCGAAGTGATGGCATCAAAAGCTTGAGGAACCCAGACTGTTTTTATTTTTCCACTTCCTCTTCCTTGGCGTTGGCCTCTGTCCTAATGCTGTGTCACCTCATGATCCCAAGACGGCTGCTGCAGCTCCAGCTCTCATGTCCACGGCAAAGGCTGGTGTAAAAGGAAGGGATGGCACTAGTAGCTCTGTTAGTTCCTTTCATTAGAAAAATAGACCTTCCCAGCTCCTGCAGCTGATTTCCGCATTTATCTCCTGGCTATTTCAAGCCATGAGAGCATCTGGGAAAATTGGAGATCTATTAGAAAGAAGGAAGATGCGTTTGATATTCAGTCGGCTTCTAGCAATGCCTGTCACATCTACTGATGCTTAATAGAAAAATTACTTGATGTCTTTGTGCCTCAATTTCCTGCTCTGTAAAAATGGAAAATCGGTATTTGTTCTAATGGTTAGTTGATTTATCTGAAGGGCTTAAAACTTTAACCTGCAGATGAATAACCTGGATAGTGATTGTCAAAAGGCAGATTTCGATTCTGACGGTGACTGTGGAGCTCAAGATGCTGCCTTTGTAACAAGCCCCCGGGTGATGCCCGTGCAGCTGGTCCTGGGCTGAAGTGTACTTCGAGTGGCCAGGAGGTACTCAGCTGAGGCCCCACATGGTACGACCTTCGGGAGCATCCATACAGCGTAAAATGCAATGCGCAGGTTTCTTGAGGCCTCACTAAACACCGTTGTTGGGGCGGTGATTATTATCATTACTACTGCTGTCGGTTTAGGGTTTACTCTGACAATTGGGAATCCCTGATTTCTATTTCTAAAGGTTCTGGTGATAAACCTTATTTTTATCAGAATATGATCATAGGCAAATTCATTGCTTATGATCTGCTTTTGCAACATTGCTGGTAAATAGATTGATCATTAATTCCTGTGAATATGGTGCATAATATTAAATACACTTTCTTTATTTAGTTGTCAGCACACTTTAAATTCTGCTCTGTAAATAAGAACATCCCTATAACATCGAAAAATCAGCACTAGTCTCTGACAATGCCACGGTGGCCTTTGAACTATGCTTCATTAAAATGTGTTGGATTTTGCAGCTCTTACTAGTTACTATATATAAAAAATATATATATAGTTAAAGATTTTTATTTTTATTTATTCATGAGAGACACAGAGAGAGAGAGGTGGAGACCCAGGCAGAGGGAGAAGCAGGCTCCATGCAGGGAGCCCGACTTGGGACTCCATCCCAGGACCCCGGGGTCACGCCCTGGGCTGAAGGTAGACGCTCAACCGCTGAGCCCCCCAGGCGTCCCTATAATTCTATATATTGACATGAAGGTCGTCAACTAAACTAGTATAAATAATTGATCATAAGAAACTAGTTCAATCCGTAATATAGTATCGTGGCGAATAAACTTTCGCCACGTGTGTAATCCCCAGGGTAGAGAAACGGTAGCGCTCTCTCTTTGTGTGTTCTATTTAAGATGCTTCAAAATTTTCTTTTTTGGACAGATGAAAAAAAAAAGTGATCTCCTTTAAAACATATTATACATACTGTGTATTCAAGTGGCTGCCAGAGACCAGATTATAAACCTGGAGGATCCTAAATTCCTAAGAAACGGATTCTATTTTAAATGTAAAGACTCAGAGGGAAAGTGCCTTCGCTGCGATCAGAAGAGGCTGTGACGCTAAAAAAAAAAAAAAGGCTGTGACGGCCACACAGTGTTTAAAAGCCTAAAATCCCCTGTCCATATGCGGGGAACCCCTCGTCCCTCTACGAGCCCCGTGACCTGAGCAGGCCAGGGAGCAGCCAGCGCCTCAGTTTCTACACTACGAAGAGCAGGGGACCGTCGCTAAGACTTGCGGTGTCCCTGCCATCTAAAATGTGTCTCCTCTTGCGTGGCTTGTTTCAAGGCAAATAGAGTAGAAAATAAGGTTCTTGGAACGGAGACCTAAGGCCAATTTTTCCTTCCCCGTGGCGGGAGGGAGCACGGCCTGGGCGTGCAGAGCGCGGGACCGGGAGCACCTGGGCTGCGTCCTCGCGAGGCTCCGCGTCCTGCGGTGTGACAGGGAGGGGCAACATCCTTGCGGGGCTTGCCCGTGACCCCTGGGCTCTGGCTGCGGCTGCAGGCCCGCCCCCTCCTGGACCTTGCTCTCCTTCCCCCTCCTCCCCGGTCTCCCCCTTTGGCTTCCCTTGATCTCCGTGCTCCCCAAGGGGCTGGGGAACCTTCAGCGGTTACTGCTCATCCCTTTAATGGTTTTCTCAGAATAATCTCCTTCGATTGCATATCCCCAGGTATTGAGCCATCGGGAGGCCGTCTGTGGCCCAGAAGCTGCTCTCTGACGTGGACTTGCGGGTCCCTGTCCCCATGAGGTCCCTTCTATGACCACTCGCCACTCTCAGGAGCAGGTCCAGAGCCCTTAGGTCCTCTCTCCAGACTCTGGTCTCTGATCCCTCCTTTTCTGTCCTCACTTTTCACCTACTGTCACTACCTACCTCTGCTTTAGGGTGACTGCCCTTGTTTCAGTGTTTACAATATATTTGACTTTGTCTAGCCTTTACACAGGCTCTTGCGTCTGTTGGGGACATCCGTGTTTCTTTCTCCGAGTTCTAGCTTAGATGTCACTACTTTCTAGCTGTGTTACGTGACTGTCACCCCCCCATACACACACACACACACACACACACACACACACACATCACCCACTACTATATTTGGCCTAGCTTAATGGAGCGTTGTGTAACTCTGTGTCCCATCTACTGCAATCCGAGATCTCTACAGGTAGAGACTTGGGCCTCCTCCTTTCTTGTCCTAGCCCCAGTACTACGTGTAGGAGGTGGGTGATGGCCATACTGCTTGTTGGATAGACGACAGACTAATGATGCACTGTATACTTCCATACATGAGTTCCGTAAGATTCTTCAAACTCATCATTTTGTCACCGAGGATTGCTTTTCGTCTCGTGGTTCTTTTTTTTTTTTTTAATTTTTATTTATTTATGATAGTCACAGAGAGAGAGAGAGAGAGAGAGAGAGAGAGGCAGAGACACAGGCAGAGGGAGAAGCAGGCTCCATGCACCGGGAGCCCGACGTGGGATTTGATCCCGAGTCTCCAGGATTGCCCCCTGGGCCAAAGGCAGGCGCCAAACCGCTGCGCCAGCCAGGGATCCCCCGTCTTGTGGTTCTGAATAGAGTCCGTATTTGTCCATCTACAAGCGCTAAAGATCTTTCGAGAGCCATTTCTCAAATTCTCTTTACTCCTTTGCAGTCCTCCTGACTCCAATTCTGCTGTCCTCTAATACACAGATGACAACCAACTGAATGGCTTTTTTAAAAAATTTAATTAGCTTAAAGCATTTAGAAATCAGGACATTTCCAATCAAAATGTGGATTTCTATCTTTTTTTTTTTTTTTTTTTTTTTTTTTAAATCACAGATCTGGTGAACCCAGGCTGAAATTCCTGATGACAGAAACTGAAGTAGAAAGTGAATTGATGATAGCGATTGAAACTTAAGTAACAGTTTGCTAAATGGAGGACGTATGTCCTTCCTATTCAGCCAGAGATCTCATTTAGTTCTTGTCACTCAGCCAGGTTGCCTGCTTGGCCAGTAAATGATGTGCTGCCCCCCCACCCCCCAAACACTTGAGTATGTAGACCCCTATCCTATTTTCTGTATGGCCAGATTTTAATTTTTTAGTTAAATTTGATTATGTAATTCTTTTGCTCAACATTCTTCAGGGTTTTCCTTCTTCTCGCTTTCCAGAGCACCATCTCCAGTCCGTATAACAGAAATCAGAGTAAAGGGACCCAAACTCTATTTCTCCCTTGGGCAGGTCAGATAAAAGAGTGAGTTGACATGGAGACGAGACCTGAGCACATGCCTGCCTTGTAGAAGGTGGCTGAGGTTTAGCTGATTATGGCCATAAGTGCTTGAGATAAGAGTTGCCAAGTATTCCAGTTTTTCACAAGTGGAAACACCCATTTTTATGGGAAGTTTCTTAATTTTTAAGGGCCAGCGATTCTAATTCAAATCAAAACAAACGTCCCAAACAAAACACACCTGAGTATTACTAGTTTGTAGCCTCGGGCCCCAAACCAGGATTTTTTTTTAAATTTTATTTTTATAAGGGTTATGAAGGAATCATTTGGGGAATTTGCTAAACACAAATTTAACCAAGCCTCGGAAATGTGGTCCGTTTTGGTTTGGGCCCAGGACTCTGCATTTCATCAAATGTTGATTCCGATGCCAGTTTGGATTCACTGGATGGAATCCTGTGTCTTCAAGTTTCTGTTTGAAAATGATGATATCTTCTTCTGTCCTCCTATAGTACTTCATTTGTATGCTTTCAGTTAAAAGTGAGAAGTCAATGCATGTGTAGTAAGGTAAGGTCAGCCTGTTACCAGATGGGCCCCATAGCGTTTTCCTCAATAACTTTCAAGAGGGGCTTCTGTGCACTACTCTTCTGACCCAGCTCTGCTTTATAGGGTCAGAGACCTAGTTTTTGTTTATGAAGCTCATTAGTCTGAATTGACTGGCTTATGTGGCAGGGACGACTCTTAGCTTGAAGCACCAAGTTTTATTTCTCTCTTGTTTATTTGGCTCACAACCTGACACTGTCCATGGCGGGTGGATGGATCTGTAGGGGTTGGGCTCCTCCGTGCATCACCCTTACTCAGGGTCTCAGGCTGATGGACTTCTGCTGTTTGAAATATTGCTGGTCACTGGGTCAGGGAAAGGCCACGTGTCCAGAAGAATATTGTTACTTAAGGCTTCTGCCCAGATGGCCCAGATGTGACACGGTGTCACTTCTGCTCAGATTCTTTGCTCGGAAGAAGGTCTATAGATACATTTCACTTCAAAGGTGAGGAGAAGTAGACTTGGACATACTAGGCCGCTTAATGACTACCATAATTAGCAAGAAGTACCCCTTTCTCGGGGTGCAGCTCGTTTTCAGTGCTGACCGATAATGCACCGTTTGGTGGCACAGGTCATATCTTGTTTCAAGATATATAATTTATGAACTATGTTTTGTGTATAACATAATAGCATGTTTATTAGTTAATTGTCATGCCTTTTTTTTTTTTTTTGACAAATTGGCTTTGTCATCTTTAGAGCCTTTCCCAGCTCCCAGGAATAAAGAGCCTTTGCCACTTGGACTGTAAAATGCTAGCCTGAATTGCAGGTATTTAAGAGGAGATGGTCTTTGAAGTGTTAGCCTGAGATCTCAAACCTCCGTGACAGTAATTGCCAGGGAGAGTGGAATTAAATGGACGAGGAGCAGAGGCCACATCGTTCTAGTTCACTACTGTGTCCTCAGTGGCTGGCATGGTACCTAGAAGTCATTATTTGTCAATGATTATTTATGTGACTCCAACACTCATAAACATAAAAATACATAGACAGGGCCTTACTTAGGGCAGCTACTGATTTGGGGTCCTCACGTGCATTTTTGCCCTTTAACAGTCCGTTTTATCTTTAAATTTTAGCAATTCGGACTTCTGACATCTATTACAATGAGTCATCCTTCTCAGAAGCGATGTTGATTGACACATGAGTTCGGTGGCAGTGCTGAACGTTGACTTCAGTCGCACATAAAGTTAGAGCCATTAGGATGGGCTTTGTACTTAATACAGTAAAATAGATGAATTTACTGGCCCTTGCTGTTACTGAGTTGGGGGCCATGTGAGCAATGAGCGTGAACAAAAGGCTGTACGGGTTCTGTGGTCTGTAGCACATGGGGCATGGCACCGCATTCTAGCACTGAGACAGGTGCCCAGGGGGCTGCTGCTATATGATAGAAAATATAATAGTAAAAAAAAATATAATAGTGGCTTATGATAGAAAAACAAAACTGCAGAAATGTATTTCGAATGCCTGAGTAGCACGTAGAGAATGTATTTTTTTTTTAATTTTGAGATTATGCAAAACTATTCTTAGCTTCATGCAGTCCATTTAAATTTCTCAATTGTCCTGTGGCGGCTATCTGATTAAATATTATAAAATATTGCTAATTGTAATGAATTAATAATAATATCTAACATGTTTCGAGTACCAGGTAATATCCTAAGCACTTTACCTATGATTTAATACTCATTATTAGTCCTATGAGGTAGATACTTTGATGATCCTCATTTTCCTAGTAAGATAAAGAGAGCCAGAGACCAATTATTTGTTCTTCATCACACAATTATTTTGTGATAGAGGGGGCATTCCACAGGATGCATCTTTCTCCAGAGCCTTTGTCCGATCAGACGTTAAGAACCCCAAATCCAACCAAGGTGCTGAATAGCAATGAGAATATCTCTTCTTTGGATGTCAAGAGGTCATTGTTTATTGCAACTGTATGACCATTAGCCCTGGATGAGTGCTTCTGGAAAGAGAAGGATGGTTTGCAACACTACTCATTTATTTGCTTGGGGTGGGGTTCTTATTACCACATTTCTTGGTTAGCCTTGACTTTGACATGTATCTGGGTCTTGGATCTGAGTTTAGATATGAGGAGACAGAAAGAACATTTATTAGTAGAAAATCTCTTAGGGCCGCAGTGAATTAAAGCCAGAATCTTTGATTTTCACTTTGTTGGTTTTACCCCTTACTTGGCGTGAGTCAGAATTTTTCCCATTATTATGCTCAAGAATAGCTAATGAGGACACAAGATGACCATGTGGTTCAGGTAGATAAACATTTTTTGATACATAACATGTTAGTGCTTAGATTATTTGAGCAATTAATAATACACTGATGCAGTCATTCATACAAGCTTCAGCTTTGTTTGGCTTATTGTAAGTAAAAAAAAAAAAAAATTTAACAATAACTTTGTAAAGTCTCCTTTGCCCTAAGGAAATAAATCCAAGTTGGGAACCAAGTTTTGGGTAAATGCTAAGAAACGGAGGAACACAATAAAACAATGCCCAGCCATTTAAATGTTATTATAAGTTAAATTTAAAGAATAGGACATCTGAAAAGGTATCTATGAGAGCCAAAGAAATTAAAGATTATTAAATATAAGAAATCCTTCGAAATCTTTTTTTTTAGATGCATTTTCTTTTGCCCCCATTTGACTCCTGTTAATTTTACGAGGCAGTAGAGTGTACTTTGAAAGAGGTCAGGCTTTGGGGTCTGATAAACCTGGGTTTGTATTTTTTGGCTTTAGAAGGTTCTATTTACGTGGTTTTTGTACACATTAGCTACATTCTCTGACCCTCAGCTTCTTCAGAGGTAAAATAGGTATAACATAACTACCATTCACAGGAGTTAAAAAAAAATTAAATGACAATATGTGTGTAATGTTCCCATAAGAGTATCTGGCGTGTGTGGTAGGTCTAGTTCAGTAGTGGCCAACTTCCCAGTTGCCCTGTGATTTTCCCTAGCATGTCGTAACATGGGGGATTTGTTCACAATTTAGGAAATAATGAATTTAAATGAGAGATCCTTTAAAAATAGGACATTCTCTTTAAGAGAATTCATGAAATTGGATTATTTTTAACTACTTACCCTGGGGTTAGCTGTGATGAAGCTTTTCCTTTATGGGATGCCTTTCCAGTAGAAGTTTGTTAGAGAATCAAACTTCAGAAGTTTGTTAGAATCTATGAATCGCACGGTATTTCTTTTCACACATGGGAGCTAAATGAAAGAGAATTTCCGGCTTTCAAGATTATGTCTATGGAAGTACAGAACCAACCAGGAAAGCCAGGTGTTCTGGGAAAGCACGAGGAGGCAGGTAAAAGATAGTCTTTTTTTTCTGGCTCTTCTTTAGAAATTAAAACTCCCCTAAGGATGTTGTATCTCCTGGATACATGTAATTAAATCCTAATGTCATGACAAAATAAGGGGTTTTATTAGGCTTCTAGTCATCATCACCTATTTCTTTACGTCTTAGAAATGATAGCTTTTTAAAATGATTTGAAAGTGTTAGACTATAGACAGTTATTAAGGCTGATACCACAACTGCTGTGGTAGACGGAGTTCTAAGATGGCCCCATGGCTCCTGCAGCAAGTTTTGTAAGTCCTTTAAAATCCCCAGCACCGTGAATATATCAGGTCTCAGGAGTAGGCTTGGTTATATGGCACTTTGCCTTGACGAAAGAGAGATTATTCTAGTAGGCTTGACCTAATCTTCTAAATCCTTTAAATCTGGTGCTGGGGGTGAGAGGTGGAGAAGTCAGGGAGAGTTGATAGGGAGTTAAGGTGAAGGAGATGCTCCACTCCTGGAGGGAGCACGTGGCAAGGCACGCGGACACCCACTAGGCCATGAGACATCATCGCCAGCAAGGACGTGGAGGACCTTAGGTTTACGACTGCAAGGAACTGAATTTAGTCAACGGTTTGAATGAGCATGAAGCTCCTCCGTCCCCAGTCTCCAGAAAGGAACACAGCCCAACGGACACCTTCACTTCAGCCTCAGGCCCTGGACAGAGAACGTACTTCCACCAGGCTGGGCCTCTGGCCTACAGAACTAAGGAATATGTGTTGTTTCAAGCTGGAATAATTTGTGATGCAATACAAAAGTAAGACAATTGTGATTATTGATTAAAATAGACCATTTAAAAAATGGTTTAACCTGTGCTAGACACAGTATACTTTACATTGTTTTATTCAATTCTTATAAAAACACTATGAGATTAGCATTCTGAACCCCATCTGTGAGAAAAATCACAACACACCCAGTTTAAGTAATTTGTGCAGATCCACAAAATGCTTACTTAGTGTGTGACTCTTGAGTTGAACTTAGATTTCTTGGATTTCAAGTTTTGGGGTCTTATATGCCCCGTGATTGTGTAGGGATGGAATTTCATGGAGATGATAACGTGCCATCTATAGGACGAGATATGACATTGATGTGATTACTTGATCTACAAAATTTCTTATTAATGAAACCCAAGCAAGAGATAAAGGAATTTCATTTTCGTTTTTATGTGATGACATTACCAGCTGTAGGCGTTGTAGTTTTAAGCCATTGCACGTGAATGCATGATTTTCCTTTAAAATTATTATGGATAAGTTGAATTAGGTTCAACAATGTTTTTTCGATGTCAGTTGTTGCTCAAAATTGACGTTAATTCGAATAAAATCACCTATTCTGAAATAACAGACTTTTAAAGTACATTATTAAGAATTCATAACAATTATTTTTATTACCCCTGTCTGTATTAAATAAATGCCTTTGAAAAGCATTTTAAGATTGTTAATGCTTTTGCATCTTCATTAAATATTTTACGAAATATTCTCAGAATATTAACTTTGTAGCTGAAAGGCTAAACTGTTACACATTAGAAATTCTATATAATGAAGTATAGTTTTTTCTTTAAGAGTTCCACTGCTAAATTGATCTTTGAATTAGTTAAAAAGTCATTATCTGTTCTCAAATAGGCCATTATATTGTGTAAGTGCATTTCTCCTTCTTTTCTCTCTGATGACCTCTTCTCTTTCCTTTTCAGTACATGTAGATATTTCTTGCTCCCATTTTCATTCTTGATCGTGGTCTCATCTGTTCCCAGGGACTTAGCTGCCGCTGTGTGTTCACATTTCTAAAGTCTTTCCTTAGCTTGGAGACCTCACGCCTGCTGTACCTCTGCAGGTACAAACGTCTGCTAGCTCTTCCCATTAATGTTCACCTATTAGCTCCACACATTTTTAACACTCCCCCTGCCACCTGTCTCCTTTCTGGCCTGTTGAAATCCTTTATTCTTTCATTCCCTACATTCATTATCCAACCTTCAGCATCTATCTTACTCCTGCTGCTTGATTCATTTTCAAAAGCCCCTGGTTTTGAGTATGTCTTATATGGTTAGGGCATATCTAGCTTCTTAGACTAGGTGAGCCAAGGATGGCCCAAAGGTTTTTGGCTTGGGCAAATTTGGAGGAAAAAACTGCTGACTTTTACTTAAATGGGAATGATATGAATCCTTGTTATTTTTGTCCATGCCTTAGCTTCCTGAGAAGATTATGAATTTCTTGAGTATAGGATCTAAGTCTTCTTGATTGTCTTATCCCCACAGCACTGAGCACAACACCCAGCGCGGAGTGTCACTCCGCAACTGAATAAGTTGGTTTAACTTCGTCATCTTTGTCCTTTGGCAAACTGTGGCTTTGCTGCATGTAGGTCTGCTTAGACTTGAATTTTTCTCTTCTTAATAATGACCAGCAGCCATATGGCAGATGCTTATAACCAGTCATTAAAACTTCAGAACAATCCCAAATCATTTGCTTAGTAGCTTTTTATGGATTTGTTGTGATGATATCATCCAAAGATGTTTGAATCTAGCTCCACTTCCAAACTGCTTTTCCTGTTGGATAGAATATAAGTTAACCTCTACCATGAGAAATGTTTTTTTTAAATTTTTATTTATTTATGATAGTCACAGAGAGAGAGAGAGAGAGAGGCAGAGACACAGGCAGAGGGAGAAACAGGCTCCATGTACCAGGAGCCTGACGTGGGATTCGATCCCGGGTCTCCAGGATCGCGCCCTGGGTCAAAGGCAGGCGCCAAACCGCTGTGCCACCCAGGGATCCCTGTTTTTTTTTTTTTTTTTTTAATGAAGTTTCTTTTTCCAAGCTTTAAGGAATGCCGTCTTTATTACTTTGGATTTCCCGAATGTATCACATTCCTAAAGAGCTATAAGGCATTGTCTCTAGTTCCATTGCTCCCAGAACTAGGATGACAGGAGAGGGGACTCTTCTTTTCACCAGTTGCTTTTCTTCTTCCCACCACTCTCTTTTCAGGGATATGAGTAGAGATCGCACTGCTCTTGCTGTCATTTAGCATTGCCCTGTAATGTAAAAATACATGAAGAGTCTTTTTATGCCAAGAGTCATTACTTAAAAAAAAAAAAAAGGAATTTTGAAGGGTAGAAAGATCATCAGATGTTTTCCAAATATTACGTGGTTTATAAAAAAATATATTTGAACTAGGCAGTTGTAGATATGTTGTTTAACGTATACAATACATAACCGAGTACAGAAATATAGGACATTTATCGAATATTTGACAGGGTTGCCAGTGCCTTTGTTTTGGGTCCTACAGACTGAAGTATAATGAATATCAGGAACGACCACAATAAAAAGTGGGTACTAACGTGTCAGAAATGTGAAGCCCCATTAAGGTTTAGCTTCAGAATATCTTTAAATTTGGAATGAGTGATTTGCATTAGACTTAGCAACACAAGGGGAGAGAATGCGTCAGAGAATGTTAGGTCTCATAAGGAATGTATTTCAGACTATCTCCTTAAATTTGCAGTGAGTGATTTTCATTAGACTTTAAAACACGAATGGCCAGTGTTTGATAACATTCCGCAGTTCAGTGTCTATCGTTTGGTAGAGGAACATATTTTGGTTAATGCTTCTGCTACTTACTGTCTTTATGACCCCATGTATACCGTAATATGGAAGTTCTCCAAGTTTCGATTTCCTGTTCCAAAATGAAGGCAAAATTGTGGATCACCACATTTGTAAATGACCACCTGTATCTTGATGGTTGAATGAATGGATGAAGAAATGGGCTGTGCTGATATTTAATCCATTACCTGTGAAAACAATTCATCAGTCCTTCTGTACAGAACATTAGTGTGGCTGAGATAAATAGATCTGTCACAGATGGTTAAACAGGAATTCAAATGGACAAGATCCTACCCAGTAGCCAAGCTAGTACATAGGATCCTCATAACTGGCGTGGCGTGTAGATGAAAGGACTCTGATGGAAGAGTATGCAGGGAGTTTCATCTGAGACAAATCTAGATCCATTCCATGGGAGATGGTGGCTATACGTGGACCTAAGGTCAGGAACGTGCTTATCTAGCCATTTCTACACTAGAACCAACCCAGCAAATACGTAAGCCTGGAATCCCTAACTAGCAAATGTGTGTCACTGGGATGATAATTAGAATACTCTTAAAGAAATGCCAATTCTGTATGCAGAAGCGCTGGGTGGGGTGGCAGGAGGCCCAGGGGACGTGCTGAGTTCTGTGGTTGGGATGAAGCTTGTGAGGAGGAGGAGGAGGAGGAGGAGAAAATCCAGAGAAGCCTGATGGCCTGTCTCTGCAATGGCAAAAACAACTTGAATGAGCCAGAAATTGTGCAAAGAAAGGCCTCACTGAGATCTTCATCGTCCCCCACCTGCCAAACATCTTCCTTAGTTCCCTATCTCCCTTTCCCTTGCCATCCTCCCCCTTCCCTCTTTCTCTACATGTCTGCCTGGTTCCTTCAACAGGTAAAATCCTAAATTGTGAGCTAAAAAAAAAAAAAAAAAAAAAAGGAAATGCCATCTTTGTTTGTCAACATCCTTGTTGACTTCATGCTGTATTTATTTAGCAATGCCCTACTGTCATAGAGGAGACTATGAGAAAATGATTTTTTCAATGTTGCCTACCACAATCCAATTAAAAGTATGATACGCAGAGCATGTTTTACTTGAATATTGCAACACAAAACACACATGCCCCATGAAAGCCCTGTCCGTTCAAAGCCAGAAAAAAATTCCTCCTGACCCAGCATGGCATATTAACCAACAGTATCCTCTGAGGAGCTGAGTGTGGGGTGTGCAAGTGGAGTTGAGAATCAGAAGTTATGAAAGATTTTCACCTGAGAAGCATCATTACCTCCCGGGGTTTCTGAAGCTCAGAGATAATCACAGAGAAAGAAGAATGCATTCGTGGCAAGAATTGTTCAGGTAGGGTTGGCACTGCTTCCCTAACTGAAGCAGAGTGTCGCTGTCGTCGTCATCATCATCGTCATCATCATCATCATCATCATCTTCACCTTCACCATCATCCTCGCTTACTGAGTGCTGACTATGATCCAGGCACCACTGTAAGTGCATCTCATATACTAACCCACGTAATCCTCGTACTGACCTTCAGTTGTATAACCATTCTGGCTGGACAGAATGAAAGCTCTGTGAATGCAGACGTTTTAGACATTGTGTGTCCTCGGATCCGAGGACAGTGCCTAGCGCTTAGTATCATCAAATATTAGTTGAGTGCACAGTTGAGGAAACCAAGGCCCTAGTCAAGTGAAATTCAACATTTTGGGTGAGAAGCTTGTAGAATTGCTCTTCTCCAGCTGTTGAGGGTCTATGAGGCCAGTATGAAGGCTCTTTTATTTGCCTCCTAAATCCCAACTCAGATAGAACCTAGACATAAAAAAGCCAAGGCATAGAGATCAGGGTGTCCGTTTTGTTACTGACGGGCCTAGATTGGAGATTGTGGCTTAGATGTTGGTTATCCTCAGGCTCCCTAATACTCCCCCCCCCCCCCCCAGGGAGGATATGGGCCTGAGGATGCATACACGTCCCTGTTCCATGTGTGTAGAACCCCAAAAGGACATTCCCAGCTCTGTCTCTAGATGACAGGCTCATGCCTGATGTATGTTTTTCATGGAAGAAAGAAGAACACAAGGTACAGGTCTCTGGGGGAGGGAGGTGGGAAACCAGAGAGGGTGGTGGAGCTGACACGTTCAATTCCTTCTCCCAACCTTACTTGTCATGGAAGTTACTTCTCTCTCAGGGGAGGCATGAACAGACAGTGAATGGGATTGGAATTGTTATTTCTTTTTTCCTTTTTTTTTTCTCAGTGGGCTTCTTTGGATGTTATTATTATTATTATTATTATTATTACTACTACTATTATTTTTGAGTATAGTTGACAGACAATTGTCATATTAGTTTAAGGTATAGAACATAGTGATTCAGCATTTCTCTCCATTATGCTGTGCTCACCCCAAGCGGGGCTGAAAAGTGTTATTTCAGTATTGTTCCCTCTGGGAAGGAGAAGGTCTGTGAAAATGTGAAGAATGAGACATAAGGGTTTCCCCTACCAGTAGGTCAAGCCCCTGCAGGACAGCAGTGTTGTCTTAGTCCTTCCACCTCCCTGGGAAAATGGAATATGCTGCTGATTCTGAAGCCATCAGGTTTGTCCCTGATTGTCCTGTGACAATCTCTGCAGACCCAGTGTTCGTGTAAATCTTGGTGATTTAGATATGCAGATATGCAGATTCTGGATCCCTCAAAGGCATACTTATTCCCATACAGCTGCCACCAAGCCCTGTAATTGCCTGATAAACATCAAGGAGAGGAGCTGTTCGCTGCCACCAATCTGGGAAGCTGGAAAGCAGTGGCCGCTTCCGCTGAGGGTTTGCTGAACCCCCCAGATAATTGCAAGGATGCGCTGTGCCTGGGCAGGAGTGTGAAGCAGCAGCAGCAGCAGCTGTGGCAAACAGGTTCTTGAATGGGAGATTTGCAGCAAGTCAGAAAATCGACTGGCAGACCGGCTTGGGCAGATTGGTAGGGAAGGACTGGACAGGATAAAATCAGAGGTCTTGGGAGAGGAGCTCAGGAGCTGAGCCAAGGAAAGGGGATTTTGAGTTTTGGAGGAAGGATGATTCAGGTTCTGTGAGGAGCCTAGGAAAACAGGGGTGGAGGATGTTGATTTCAGGAGCTCAGAGGGTGAATTTGGAAGGAAGGTGGGGGGTATGCTTCTCTGAGGATGGAGGTGGGCTGGGCACTGTGGGCTACGATCCAGCTAGGGGTTAGCAGGGTCAGCAGGTGGGAGCCCTACGTCAAGCAAGAGATGCCACACTGCAGCAGGCTCAGCAAAGCTGGAGATGAGGACCCGGGACTCTTGGAAGAGGTAAATCCATCAGTGCCATTATGACAATAATGGAAGCGAGATGTGAGCAGAGCTCCTGGAACCACATTTAGTTCCAAGCGGTATGATAAGCTGATGGAGCATATATTTAGAAAGAGCCTTTGAGAGTCTTACTGTTGAACCGCCATCCTAATGGACCTAGTTCTATTTTAAAGTAATGCAGAAAATAATAAATAAATGAAAACAAGGCAGGAAACTCGTAGCATATCCGACTGTGATGGAGTTCCTTTCAATAGTGCTCTGGTGGTGCTGTGCCCAGCAAAGTCCTGATTATTTGCGGGTTCTTGTGCTCCGGGGGCATATTTGGCAGCGGGAAAGTCAGGAATCCTTCGTGTTTAAATGAGCTACCCTGCAGGAAGTGCTAAAGCAAATGCTTTGTACACGTAACAATTCTTCTCTTATTTTCTTTAATTTAATAATAACTTTGACTTTAAAAAGAAATTTTGAGAATCCATTTAAGAAAAGTTATTTGCAGTTAGAGGGTCTACTGGGGAGAAAATAGAGCATAGCCTGACCCCAAAGGATATATTATCTCTTCACTGAGCTTGTGAAGGAAGGGACAACTGCTGTTTAAGGCACCATTTAGAAAGACAATCTGTTGCAGTATTTTTAAAGCATGATGGATGTTTAATCCTCAAAAATAGTGTTTAGCGCCTTGAAATGCTAGGAGTCTATTGACTGCTGTACGTTGGTCCGTATTTATACTCTTAAGAAGTGAACAGTTGCAGTTATAAGGACTATTCAGGTTAAGAAAATATGGACCAAAAAAGGGGGGGGGAGCAAGAAATGGGGATTGAAGCCTTTAATATAAATTGCCAGCACTGATATGAGTCACCAGGCAAATGAGAAAGAAAGTGAAGTGTTGGCGTGGGTGGAGGGTGCCTCCGAAGGGAGTAGACCAGGATATTTTTATCAGAATGCACATATTAAGAGTCTACTCAGTTGATGGCTGCCTGTAAGGTATGTATAAAGTGAGTTAGCGTGTGTAATTATATCCAGGCTTCTCCTCCTCCAGGGAATTTTGGAGTCTAAGACAGAGTGGTGCTGGGTCTGACATAGATAGGGCAAAAGTGGATAATAGCAAATTCAGATGTGGAATGAGCTAATGTGCTCGAGAGGGACAAGTACAGGTCCTGTGTTGGTCAGAGATCAAGAACAGAGGTCAAGCATTTGGGGAATTTAGGGGCAGTTCCCAGGAGAAAATTGAGAATCAACACACGATGAAATGAATTAAAAGGATAACCAATTAAAATTCGCTCACGTTCCTTGTGTTTTTCTTGCCTTTTTCTATAAAATTCCCATAAAAAACAACAACAACAACAACACTTGTCTCTTCTTTTGAAAATTTTTGTAAATTAGGATTAGACTCTGGGAATATCCTGAGGCTTGATAATTACTTTCTGCTTCCCCGTCTCCTAAGCTTAAATCCTTTCCTACACCTAACAGAACTCATGATTATGCAGAACTGTGTAGTGAATCAAGTTGCTATTTTCAGCATGTCACGGTGCTAACGTCCAAAGTCTTAGAGTTGGACATGAGTTTCGATCCTGGCTGTGCCACGTACCTGCTGTGTAACCTTGGGCAAGTAACAGACTTTTCTAAATGTCAGTTTCTGCATTTGCCAGAGGAGGGATAGTACCTACCCCACAGCGTTTTGTGAGAGGAGGCAAGGTAATGAGCACAAAATACTTAGCACAGCATTCGCATACAGTAGGCATTCAGTAAAAGATGGCTTATCTTTAATATGTTCTTTCTTAGATTTATTCATTTATTTAATTAGTCTTTCCTGGGCACCATGTATTGCCAGCAGCTGCTTTAATCCATTGGAATATATCAGTGAACAGAACAGGCTCCTGCTCCTAAGTCTACATCTTTGTGAGTGGAGCAGAAATAAATAAGCATAGTAAATAAGCATAATATATAGTCTGGCTGTAAGTGATAAATACTAGGGTGAAAATAAAAATTAATAAAAGAGCAGGGGCATGAATAGTGGGGAAAGTGAGAGTCAGAGAGCATGCTCCAGTTTGTACAGGATGGTCCGTATTGGCCACATTGAGATGTTGACATTTCCAGGAGGATTTAAAGAAGGTTGAAGGAGTCCCTTCATGTGAACAGCTGGGAAGGAGCATTTTAGGATGGGGAAGGATGAAAGCGAGCCTAGAGCAAGGAGGCCAAGTTGATGGAAGGGGAAATTAGTAGGAGATGACGTTAGCTATGGGATGGAGGTGATGGGCGCGTTACGTAGGGCTTTGTTGGCCATTGCATAAGCCTTGGCTTTTACTCTGCGTGGAATGGGTAATTATTTCAGCGTTCCAAGCAGAAGCGTGACAAGATTCCATCTTCTTATGTTTCATAAGATCCACTCTGCGTGATGTGATGAAAGTAGATTGTTCAAGGGCAAAGATGGAAGCTGGGAGGGCATTGTTGTTATCCAGGTGAGAGACAGAGATGGCTTGGCCCACTGTGGTAGCAGTAGAGATTGTGACAGGTGGTAGGATGTGGGGTATGTCTTGATGAGAGGGCCAACAGATTTCCTCACGGATCAATGTGGGTATGGAAAATGGAAGCCAAGGAGAATTACAAGGTCTTGTCCTTAGCATCAAGAACGGTTGTAGTCAATATAATAGTTATGATCTTACAGTCTGTGGCTTCTTGTTTTATAGGCTTGAAAAGGAACAGTGAACTCGCTCTTGCTTCTTTGCATCCTCCACAGCCCTGTGCAAATGATACGCACAAAGTTGGTGCTGAGTAAATAATTAGTGAACCTTTGAGGGGCATGGGGACAACTTGCACGCAGAGAAAACAACAGGGAGGAAAAAATAGTAAGGCCCCTCAGAGAAAACTTCTCTTCTTTGCAGCTTGATCTAGGTCCAGCCCTGACTATTCACGTGCCCCCACCGCCCCCCATCAAATTGTCTGATCCAGGCACTTTGCTCCAAACATTCTCCGGAATCAGTACAGATGCCTGCTGCCTTCTTGATCGCAGAAAATAGTCTCCCTTGTTAAGAGCCTGAGTAGTGAGCTGGCCTCATAGTTTTCTGGCCACAAAGAGACAAGTACTAAGCCTGGAAATGGACACTGGATGAAATTACCTGACTGGATAAGCCCTAAAAAAAATCTGAATTTCCTCTTACATGGGCAAAAGGGGAATTCAGTTCTTCTCTTTATGTGGTGATATATTCTTAGGAACTAAAGAGAACTGCCCAGTATTTTCTGGAAATGATGTATTTCATTCCTGCTTTGGATTTATATTCTCGTGAACATTTACAGATGGGACACATAAAAACTTTCACACTGAGAGGAGAAGCAAACATTATTTCTGGGAGGACCAGAGGAAAAATAAATTATGTAGCTCACTTACTATTTCTGTTTTGTCATCATAATCAGTGAGTCACAAATATAAGCAGAATGTTGAAGCTCAACAGTTGTAAATAGAGTTCAGAAATGTAGTGTCAGTTCCAAACAGGAGAGCCAGTGGGGGGGGGGGGGGGAGAGGAGGTATCAAGGCACAAATGAGATACCTTGACTTAGCTCTAACTGTCCCTGTCCCTGTAAACGGGAGGGGTTTTATCTCAGGAGGTGCAAAGGCTCATTGGTCAGTGATTCTCTGCCCTTCCAGCCAAGGGCTGACGGCCCACTTCTGAGCTCAGTGAAGGCCAACCTGGGGTGAATCTCTCTGATCTGTTAGCTGGGGTTGTGCCATAGCTGCCTTTTAAAACCATCTGGGGAGTGTAAACGGCAGTTTAAAGGACAGCCAGGAATGACCAGGATAAGTAGGGTCAACGGTGGGAATCGCCTTCTGGTAAAATCCCAAACGTGTTGACTCACAAATGTGTATAGCAGATACTTTCATAGGAGGTGCTGGAATCTGAACTTAGGATGGGGGGAAAATGAACTGTTTGTAACACGGTATCGGGGCAGCGAAGGAAGAAGGATTACACTTAAGTGCAAATGAAAGAGGGATAAAGCTACTCGAATATTTACACTGAAATATCTCATGTGAGAGATGTGATCAGAGCTGGGAAATTAGGTGCTTTACACTGATAAATAGTAAATCCAGTCGTGATTTCAAGAGTGATGTGTAGTTTGCTGCTTTTGAAAGGTCAGTTTTTCATGCCTAAGTCTTGAATGTTCTTACAGATTTATCTCTTCAAATATTCTGACTTTGAAATTTCTGATTGCAAAAAAAAAATTGGTATGTCTACATTTTCTTTTAGTAGCAGTTGCCTAAAATAAAAAATATTTTTTCGTTCTGAAAAAAAATGTGTAGACATAACTGGGATTCAGGGACAGGTCTAGAACAGATCAAAGAGGAGACGATGTTGCGAATCACAAAGAATAATAGATTTTTGGAACTTGAATTAAATTAAGATGAGCATTTCCTGACCACACCTATGTGTAGTATCCAAAGCGATTTTACGAGACCCCCCAGAAAATTCTGTCATTTTAATTTCACAGGTAACTTTTTAAAATCCTTTCACTTCTCTCTTGCATCTAGTGAATCTTTTCTGTTCCATTCCTTCTGTCACAGATTTGAGATTCAAATCTCATTTTGAGGTTCGACTCCTATGCTGTAGTCTACTTTCTTAGGTTTGTCTCCCCAGGTAAAAATCAAGGTTTCCTAAAATTTCACCAAAGGCACCTTTTATTACAAGTATAAGTTATTTAGTAAAGGGAATAGCTACTCCACCTTGTTTCTTCTTAGCTTGCAACTATGAATCTCTGGAATAAAATAAGTTGAAGTGACGACAGAGAAAGATTCTGAAGCCAAAAGAAAAATAAATAAATAAATTAAATAAACAAACAAACAAACAAAAAATAAAAAGAAGCATGCTTTGTGGATAAAAGGATGGTTTACAAAACCTTCGTGACTCTCCAACTCTGAGTTCGGTGCCACTTCTCTCCCTACCATCACCCACTTCTAACCTCCTCACACCACACTGGTACGGTTGGTGATTTCTGCCATTTATGCACACTTCTATTTCTTTCTTTTCCTTCCAAGACCACAATGGTTGCATACCATGTTCCTTGTCTTTTATCTGAGTGAATTAATTACCTAGTATAACAGGCACTTGAATATGCTTTACTTTGAAGGAAGAAAAACAGGACGAAAGAGAGAAGAAAGAAAATTCATTTCTCCATTTCTCCATGTCCTCCTGCATGTAGCTGTCGTTAGAAACTCCAGATTTAACCTAGGGTGATGTGTCTTTCAATTTAAATAAGGGGAAGTTCAACAAAAATTTGTACATAGATATATGTCCACACGCATGCATACATATAACACATGTTAAAATATATTTCCTTATTATTTCTTTATTTTTATTATTTATGTATTATATATTACAGATGTGTAATAAATGTATATGGTATGATTATACTGGCACTACTGAAGATACCGAACAGTCTTAAACTAAAGGAATAATCCTTGTATTTTTGAATAACATTTTATTATAGTAGTTATGAGAATGAGATGTAAGCTAGAGAAAAATGTTTCAGTGCAGCTCTGTGTCATATTAGCTACTGAATTTAGATGAGTGATAAATTGAATATGATTATTATATGCTTCATAGGATGATCATAAAAATAATTTTAAATTTATATATATAAATATATAAATATATATAAATATAAATAATAAATATATAAATAAATATATAAATATGAATTTATATGTATATAAATTTAACCCCTAGTCCAGGCTACAGTAAATGCAGTAAATGCTTAATAGGCAGCAAGTTTCTTTTATTATTACACAATGGGAATTCAACACATAGGACAAGTCTTAAAGGTTGCTACATAAGTTTTTAAAAGCTCCTAATTACAGGTTAAGTGTATTCATAACATTTTCTAGTGCTTATGCCTTCAGGAAATAGCATCCAGTGATGGGTGGCAAAGTTAATTACTTTAGGAGGTTTCTCTTTTCCTTCTCTACTACTTTAAGTCAAATTTATTTTTAAAAAGAAAAATGATACTATCCTCAAATTAGAATATCAAAAAGCTCTGTGTTACAAGTACGGTTTCTTTTAAGGCTGATCCAGGAGATTTAGGGAAAGATAGTAGTGGTTAGTAATACCACCAACAAGGCTCCCTGTGCGTTTATCTCTGGAATGTTGTAGATGAGAAATGTTGTAATTTTAAGTGTGAGAACTGCATCCTACTTGAAAAAAAAGCAATTCTAATTAATACTTTTAGCATCTAAATCTAAAACTTTGCCTTAAGATTTTTCCATGTATGATTAATATAATTCAGGAATTTTACCACCGTCATAATACTACTACATGTAATTTATTTCAGATTATCTAACATATAAAGATAATACTTGATTAATTTCAAGTATTGAAATTAAATTCAATTAAATTTCAAGTGTTATCTTGATTAATTTCATATTTAAGTGTGTCAGGATTCGCACGGCTGTATGCTTGATCATAATCTGCTATCCGCTAGAGTTGAACAAGAAGATCAAAATGAATCTCCTACTTAAGCCATATTTCTAAAGAAAACATAAACTACCTGATAGCAAACAGCGAATGATAAATGTTCTTAGGATGTTGCTTTATATCATTTTGTGATTATCTGTGATGCTTCATGTTACTCATATAAAGCAAAGTGCTAGGAGCTTTTGAGTGGAGGGACACAGGACCGTCTGATACCTTCTCATGCATTAAAAGTTACAAGGTGATTTGATTATTTCATTTCAGGGAGTAGTAACATCTGGAACCAACAGAAAGAGTAGTTAAATTCTCGAGGGATGGCAGGGACAGCTTCACAGGGGATTTGTGGTCTGAGCTTATTTTTTTAAGAACAGGGATTAATTGAGAGGACACTCGATATAGAGGAAAGAACAAGTGTAAAAAAGACAAAAGAAATGAAGGAGAGTGACATGGAGTGTTGTATGGCTGAGGCGTGCTTTATGGGACAGCGTTGGACCAGGATGGAAATACGGACAAAGATCATGAAGAGTCTTATGTGTCCTGCTGTAATCTTCAAACTTGATCTGTAGGCAAAGGAGAGTCATGGAGAAAAAGTTTGATCAGATGATCAAGAAGAAATATCACATGATTTCCACTTAGAATGAAACTCTAACAGTATCATGGAAGGTAGATGGGAGTTGGCAAGATGGGAGACAGGAAGACTGAAAGAGGCCATTCCAAAGGTCGTTGCCAGTGAGAATGGAGGGGATAGGAGAATTCGAGAGACTGTGTAGTAGGCAATGCAATTGAAAGAGCCTGATGAGCGATTAAAATGTAAAATATGAGTAAGAAGGTCAGAGTGAGTCTAAGAGTTCGACAGCTGACATAGTGCCTTTTAGCAAGACTAGAAATAGGCATAATTTTGAGTATTTGAGAGTCATGTTCAATATGAGCTTTTGAAATCGTTTGGATTGTATTTTCCAAGCATTATACTAGAATTACATTTAAATGCTTCCCTTCTGTGAAAAATAGTGAAGAAAGAACAGAAAAGTCCTTTTGCAAGGTGAACGTTATTTTGCTGTTGACAGCAGTATTCTGCGGGGATGGTGAAAAGGTCGTAAAAGAGAGTCAATTAGCATGCTTTAACTTACGTACCTTTTTATAATAAAGACATGAATATGGTAAGTTTTTTTGATCCCTTGCTATTAGCAATATAAATGGATCATATTTCTTAGTGCATTAAGAATTCTCAATTCATGTTGACATAAAGTAGTTCATGGTCTTAAAAAGATAAAAGTGTATCCTTATTATGTATTAGATATGAGAATCCTTTCGTATTAATATGCATTTGGGGAGCAAAATGTGAATTTATACGGGCATTGTTTCTATTTTTAAATTCCCCCGGGTTAGTTGTTCATCTGGTTTCTATGAGTACTTAGAGAACAACTAATAAGCTCCAAGTTCCTAACTCAGGGATGCTAGATTTGGAATAGCCTGTGCCCAGACTGATATATGGACTCTGAGGGTTCTAGCGTTTCCCATGTGCTCTAGAGGTCATCTTTTACAGTTTTAAGAGGGATGGGGTCACAAGGATCTCCTCACAAGAGAATCTAGCCTGAAGTAATAGAAGGGTGATATCTTTGAGTACATCTTCAGTCTTTTGCTTGTCA
Organism: Vulpes vulpes; assembly: GCF_048418805.1. Classification (NCBI taxonomy): domain Eukaryota; kingdom Metazoa; phylum Chordata; class Mammalia; order Carnivora; family Canidae; genus Vulpes; species Vulpes vulpes. The sequence goes on from NC_132781.1 coordinate 81,916,305, forward strand.
GAGGCCCAGGTTGAGCATTTAGCAATTGCCTGATGAAACATCACCTTGAGGAACATAAATTGCTGCTGGTACCCCATACAACGTCCCTTTGGAAACATTCTTTCCCTCGTCTGTGGGGCTGTGGATGTCTCTGGACTGCACTTAGTAAACCCTTAGGAGCTATTTGTTAATGGGGCCAAATGGCCCCACCAACCTGATGGGAATCAGTTTCCCCTTCCCTTTCCTATTTGATTTCTTTCAGTAGGGCTTTGGGGAGAGAATTATGCCTTCAGTTCCCTCACCAGAGTAAGCTGAATCATGAGATAGTGAAGAAAGGCATTTCAGAGAGAGAGGCACTACGGATATATTACCTGGTGACAGTTCTAGGGGCCAGAATAGCCCCAAACCCTAAGAGGGATAGATAAAACCTGCCGTGATTTGAACTCAGATTCATTTGTAACCCATAATCAATGACTGTCATGGGAAGATGTATTTAGTTCATTCTTTAAGGACTTTTTGTATCCCGTTCATAAGCATCTAGTCATCTTGATTCTTGTTCAGGATTCTTTTTTTTTTTTCCCCTCATTCAGGATTCTTAAATGAGCTGTACTTTTAAAATTAATCTATTTACAGGAGCAGGGGAAAAAATCAAAGTAAACAAAACTACAAGAACAAACAACATACAAAGAAGCAACAACTAAAAAGCACCAGAAATCTTACTCTGAGAGGAAATTCCATATATTTTAATATATGTCGATATTTCACATTTCCAGATCATCACAAAGAGTCGACGACCACGATGTAGAGCTACAGTGAAGAAATGATTGTACGGAAACACAGTACATACTGATTTTATTATTGTTCTTAATCCTTCCTACTTTTGTAGGCACCTTGCTGACCATTCAAATTCAGCCTTGTAATGTTCTCCATTCCTTTTTATCAGACTTGTATTGGGTGCCTGCTGGGAGGACGGCATTGGGCAAGGTGCAACAATTCCTTTGTGGTACAATGCCAACAAATTGCATTAGCAGATTCAAAGTTTTCGGCTTTTGGTAGGGAACGCTAAGTGCCGCGTATACAAAAGTCACTTAATAAGTATTTGTTGACTTTAGCAAAACTAGATGATGACAAATGGCACGTGTAGGTGTTATGGGAATCATCCCAGGAAGCAGAATGTTCTTTGTTGTTGGTGAGAGAGCTAAAGCAAAGCACAGCAATGACTAACCCGTTTTAAAAGATATGCGTGACATGCTATTTATGATACTCGATAAGCAGAGATTAGGATCCTGATCCTCTTGAAGGGATGTCATCCACAGATTGATTTTGCTCTCAGTATTGCAAGCAATACTTAATATCACTGTTAATATCCGAATTACAGGGGTAAAGACAGTACCGCTTATTGCTTGGGTAGTTCGCTCCAGTGAATACAGTTAGTATCTTTCCTGTGCTTTTAATTATTACCATTTTTTTCTTCTTAGGGTAACTGAATAACGTCTGCATTCAGCTTTGGTTTCTCTCAGACGCACCTTTGAGATACCCATTAGCTTCGGAAGTGGTACTGGGAGGCCCTGGAAGAGGCGATGGCTAGGTGGCACAGGGCAGGGAGGGGAGCCCGAGCAGGGTGCAGGGTACTGCTGGGGAGGCTGGGTTTGGTCTCCCCTCCCTCTGAGGTCCTCTAGGAAGTTGTGTGGCACATGCCTTCGAGTGGTGCTCCCTGAGGAGGAGAGAAGGCCGAGTTGTATCTCCTTCCCACTCCCATGGGTCATTGATGGATGGTTGTTCCCGGAGACAGAAGCTTCTCTGCATGTCTGGTCTGCACGTCCTACTGCCCTGCACGGCCTGGGAAGACCCCAGGCGGAGGATCCAGGGGGATTCCAGCAGAACACCAGGGCCCGGAGGGCAGTGGTGCTTGTCAAGGCTGGGGGGACAAAGACTTGGCAGCAGATGGGCTGTTGGTCTTCGTGGACGTAGGCGGTGTTAGGTGTTGTCCATATAATCGTTTCAATATCAGACGTGTTACCTGAAATCCTTGTCTGTTACATTAAAGAGTGATGGACGGGTATTTTGGACGGCACTTGAAATTCCTCTCCTCTCCAGGATCTTCCCTAACTTTCCCGCCACCAGACCTAAAAAGCTCCTTCCGTTTCTTCCCCACTCTCCCTTGTCACTCCTGATACAGCGCAGGGCACGCCGTCCCTCCTCGCCCCACGGGTGCCGGTGGCTTCCTCGCTGCGAGCCCCCCTGCTTACCCAGGGCTGGGCCTCCACCCGGATCTTTCCTCTCCACCCCAGCGCTCCATCCGCTCCATCCGCATTGCCCATGTGCTCAAAAGTCTTCCACCTTAAACAAGCAAACACAGAACCTCACCTCCTTCTGTTGCTAGAGCTCTCTTCGCCCTCACGGTTAAACTTCTCCAGTTGTTTCAAATCACTCTAAGCCCTTTCCTCTTGTCCCCCTTCTCTGGCACCCCCCTGGCCTCTGCGCATCTTCTTTCCTGCACCAATGGCTCGCAGGTCTCCAAGCACAGTGGGGATTGCAGACCTCACTTTGCTTGATCCCTCAGCAGAAGCGACTGCCCATCACTCTCTTCTTCATAAGGCCTTAAATTGCCTTTGTAACACTCTTTTTTTTAAAAAAAGATGTATTTATTTATTTGAGAGAGAGCGTGAGCAGGAGAGGCAGAGGGACAGGGAGAGGGAGATTTCAGTCTGAGCACTGAACACAGGGTCCCACATGGGGCTTGATGTCACCACCTTGAGTTCACGACCCTGAGATCATGACCTGAGTTGAAATCAAGAGTTGAATGCTTAACCAAATGAGCCAGCCAAGCTCCCCACCTTTGTAACGTTCTTATCGTTAGCCTTTGGGACACCATATTCTCCTCTACTTTTGATTCCACTACTCCGCTGGACTCTCCTTCCTGGCTAATTTCCTGGCTCATGTTCTTTTATGAGGGTTTTTTTTTTTTTTAAAGTTTGTGCCTCTTAATCCCCTTTTTCTATTTTGCTCATCCCTCCACCCACCTTCCCTCTGGCAACCACCAGTTTGTCCTCTGTATTTGAAAGTCTGTTAGGATTTGTTTGTTCATTTTGTTTTTTAGATTCCACGTATAAATGAAATCGTACAGTATTTGTCTTTTTGTGTCTGACCTATTTCACTTAGTATAATACCTTCTAGGTCCATCCATGTGATTGCAAATGGCAAGATCTTTCTTTTTTATATCTGAATAATATTCTATTGTATGTGTGTTAGGATATGTATATATATACATACATATATATAGAAAGTTGAATGAATAAAGACGATATACACCACAACTTCTTTATCCGTTCATCTATCTATTGATGGGCACTTGGGTTGCTTCCCTATCTTGGCTGTTGTAAATAATGCTGCTATGATCCTACAGAAATCCTGAGGGGGAATTTGTATTGCATTTGTATTGCATTTGTCTGACATCAAGTTAAACAACCTAGATGAAATGGACAGCTTCCTAGAAAGATTCAAACCACCAAAACTAACTCAAAAAGAAATAGAAAATCTAAATAAACTTATATGAGAAAAGAGAGATAATTAATAATGATGTTAAACATTTGTCAAAGCAAATCACAGGTTTACATGGATTCACTGATGAATCTTACTAAATATTTATAAGAGAGTTAACACCAATACTTCATAAATTCTCCTTAAATAAGGAAGAGAATGCTGCTCAGCACGTTCTATTAGTCTAGTATTACTCTGATACTAAAATGAGACAAAGACATTGTAAGAAAAGAAAACCGCAGACTGATATCCCTTGTGAACATAGTTGTGCATACAAACGCTCAAGAAAATACTAAGAAATTAAGTCCAGCAACGTAGAAAAAGCTATTCACCAAAACCAAGTGAGTCTTATTCGAGGGATGCAAAGTTGCTTTAATGCATGAAAATAAATTGGTGTAACATAATCATATTTATAGAAAAAAGGGCAAATGATTTGTGATCATATGCATGTTTCATAAAAAGTATATGGCAAAATCCAACTTATTCATCAGTTAAAAAAAACACACCTCCCTATAGACTAGGAATAGAAGGGATTCCATTTATATGAAATGTCCAGATTATGCCAATCCGTAGACTCAGAATCTGAAATATTTGTTCTCAGAGCCTGGAGGGAGGGAGGTTAGGGAATCTGTGCAGGGTTTCTCTCTGATGATAAAAATGTTCTAATGCTAGATAGTAGCGATGTACAACTCTATCCTAAAAACCACTGAATTGTGCACTTTAAAAAGAGTATGTTTTATATGATGTGAATTATATCTCAGGAAAGGTATTATTAAAAAAAATAAACTATTTGGGTGGATGAGCGGAAGCACTGTTACTATAGAGATGATGGTAGCTTTCACAGTAGTAACGTAGAAGAGGTGAGAAGTTGTTGGATTATAGATATCTGGTTGGAGAGCCAGCCAGACTTCCTGTTGCAGAGAATTTGTGAATGAAACCAAGATCTGTGGCCCAGAGCATTGGAACAACAGTCAGATACCACAGGGAACGTCATTAGTGTGATGGATTTTGGAGAGAAAAAAATCATTTTTGTTTGGCATATGATAAGTTTGAGAAACTTGTCAGGTAGCCATGTGGAAATGTCAGCTGGACGGTTACATATAGGAGTCTAGACTTTAGAAGACAGCTCTGACTTAAAATAGAATTTCAGAAGTCCTTGACTACATGGAATAAATCATCAAGAAGTATAAATAAAGAAGACCAAGAACTGAACGTTGGGACGATCCAATATTAACAAGATGTTGGCACAGGAGTAAGGCAACCAGTAAGGCTGGAATAAAATCAAGAGATTGGGTTGTTGCAGAGATCAAGTGAAGAAAGTGTTTCCAGGAGAGGGAGTCTTTTCTTACACGTTCTCAGAGCATATTATCCTGTCAGTAAGTGGGTATTTATTTGATTTTGCGTAGTATCTCTCTTCGCCAGGCTACAGCATTATGAGAGCAGAGGCTATGTCTATCGAAACTGACTCTGAACTAAGAGTGATCATTCATTCGTTGACTTGGCAAAAAATTATCAATGTTGTCAGAGATTTTTCTGTGCGGGGTTTTTACTTTTCTGAGCAAAAGTCCCTGTCTTCATGGAGCTTAACTTCTAGAGGGTGAATGTAGACCAGAACTCTCTGTGATGATGGGAATGTTCATCTTGGCTATCCATTGGGGTAGCAATAGTGACAGGTGGATAAAATATGGCTGGTATATCGGAGGAACCAGGTATTTTATTTTAACTAATTGAAATTAAATTCAAATAGCCACATGTGGCTCGTGTCTATCCTATTAGTAGATATTAAGCAGTAAACAGTAAACATGGTAAGTCAATGAACATACAAAGCCAGGGAGAAATGTGAAACAGTTGCACTTCAAATAGGATTTGATAAAAATTTAGGGAGCACCTGGGTGGCTCAGTTGGTTAAATGTTCAAGTCTTGGTTTTGGCTCAAGTTGTGATCTCAGGATGGTGAGGTTGCGCCGGGTGTCAGGCTCTGCTCTCAGCACAGAGTCGGCTTGAGATGCTCTCCCTCCCTCTCTGTCCCTCTCCCATTTTCCTCCTTGCACAGCACTCTTTTGCTCTAAAAATAAATAAAATCTTAAAAAAAATAGAATGGTTGATGTACCCCGTTGAGGTATAATGATTTCTAAGGTTGGTCCTCTTGCATGTTTTACGTTTTTTGTTGTTTTATGCGCTTGTTCTACTGCAACTGTTCATTTCCAGGCTCTACAGATAGTTTATATCAGTCAAATAAAAGGGCCTATTTCAGCATCTTCTAATAATACTACTTAAAAAAAATCTCGAACTTTATTCCCTTGATTTCTACACTTTCCTTTCCTCAATAGCATTTTTTCCCTTTTGCTTTGATGATTGTAACATCTTCCAAATTGGATAGATTGTCTTCAGTCTCCTCTGATTCAGTTTGCTCACTGTTATGAATATAACAACATTTCTAGTGCAGTAGCCTTGCAGGTAAGATTCTCCCAGAGTCTTTCAGTCAGTGCCCTGCTGCCATGGAGAGAGAGGTCATATTCTCAACGTTGCGGCACATCAGGTCTCTTCTGATGCAAACCCTCTTTACAACCTGATACCCCAGTCTTCCTACTTATCTTCCTACTGAACTATTTGCAAAGGATTTTTGGAAGTAAGTTTGATATATATTATATATGTACATATATCATATATATGATATATGTATATATATATAATGAATATTAGTCATCACAGAGAATGAAATCTTGGTATTTGCAGTGACACGGATGGCGCTAGAATGTATTATGCTAAAAGAAGTCAATCAGAGAAAGATGGATAACGTATGATTTCCCTCATATGTGGAATTGAAGAAGCAAAACAGAAGGACACATGGAAAAAGGGGGGGGGGAAGGAGAGAGGGAAACAAATCACAAGAGACTCTTAATGATAGAGAACAAATTGAGGGTGGATGGGGGATGTCGTGGGGGGGTGGGCTAGCTGGGTACCAGGTTCTTAATACAGGAGAGCACTTGTGATGAGCGCCGGGTGTTGTATATAAGCGATGAACTGCTGAATTCTACTCCAGAAACCGGTACTGCACTGTATGTTGACTAAAATTTACATAACAATTTAATTTTGTTAAATACTGACTGCATTCTCCAATGAAGAAACAATTTTTATCAGTTAATGTGAGCCCTTCTTGAAGTTATTTTTTCATTCATTTTGGAGATCTTTCAGGGCCATTTATTATTTTTCTTTCTATCAAGTATTTCAACTATTCAGAAGAGTACAGAGAATAGTAGGATTTATTTCATGGCCGGCTTCATCAAATCTTCGTGTTTGCCAAAATTAAGGTCAGTTTTAAAAGAAGGAAAATAATATGATACATTAGAAACCATTAGAAACCATCTCTGTAACTGTGAAAAGGTTAGTCCCCTTTCTCTCTCTTCTGTGATAGCTGCCTTTCAAATCCGGAATTGGATGATTGCTCCTAAGGATCACACCTTTTATGTTTACCACATGCAGTCCTTATTTCTCCTCAAGTACTTCTTATTAACCTTGGGGTATTTGGCCTTTGGAAAATCTGTATGGAAAATCCTCTTTTGCATATTGTGCTGTTGGCATTTCTAAAACTAAGAATTTAGCTTATGAACAATTATTTTGAGGTAACTCATGGTATACATTTCTGTTAAAAGCCACTTACCGTTTGCTCAAAAGTTAAATTTTGGTTTCCACTGAAATAGGGCTTTCTCTAAATACATTCTTTCCATTTGCTTGGTTTAAGTTTCTTCACTAGTATCCTGTTCCATACGCTTTCAGCCTCCTTCTGTCAATGGACAGTTTGGGCTCTGACTTCACCAGTGACAGTCCCCATTCAGCCATTCATGGCCATTTGTAATGTTGGTGAAATATTTGGGGGAAAAGGTAATATATTCTACATGAACTGTAATTAGAAATTATTTGTCAATCCAAACACAAAACATGTAATATGTGGCAGTCATTGTGCTGAGGACTAGCGATAGGACAGTGAACAGAGGTGACATAGTCGTTGTCTTTTCATGCATCTGAATCCTGGTTGGGGAGATACACCAAACAAAACCCCCAAATGAGTGAAAACACATTAAGGCATGAAAATTATGACAAATTTTAAAGAGTTTTATGCAAAAATGAAGTGTCGGGGAGGAAATGAATGAAGCCAACCTCATTATACAAGGGGTATAGTGAACCTCTGACCTGGGGAGAGGACATTTAAATAGAGACTTAAAGGCAAGTAAGCGATCACCTCAAGGGAAGGGAGAGAAACAGTAGCCAAGGTGAAGGCTCTGAGTCTGGGCCGCGCAAGGTGGGTCCACTCCATGTGATCGGGACTCGAGAAGGTAACTCGTGGTACTTAAAGCGAAGAAGAGACTGAAGGGCCACCAGATTGTGGTCAGTCCATTTATTTACTCTGTGATGGACATCTGTCCATCAGAATATTATAACAGGCATTAGTTAGCAACACAATTCAGCCTTGCGCTAAACCCATACTGGAAAATAAAAGTTGACTAGAAGCTACTATGGATTTTGACAAATTAGTGTCGCAAGATCCCCAAATAACCAATATTCATAAAATCTTACTTCTTCTGCTTCCTTTCCTTTCCCTTCTCGTCTCTTATGGAAAGCCAAATCATAATCAAAGATGATGTTTTGAATAGATGTGTCAAATATTTGCAGTCATGACTCAAAACTATTTTACCAATTCATGTTGGTTGTTGGCAACTCTATTGCAACAACCAGGAGTCCCTTTCTCAGTCTTACAGCTATTGGGTATTCATAGTCAGTGTTTGCCTTGCTGACCTTCCTTTTATTGAACTTGCTTAGCTGGAGAATATTCCTTGCAGTGCATACAGCTCTCTCACTGTGCTTATGAAGTCGGTAAACCATGAAATCATTTACTTAAGGTAATTTTGCCTATCTGTGTTCTGTGTCTTTAGGTGTTGCTCTTGCTGCCTAGAGCTTTGAGGGTAATCTTACGTTTCTCTTTGGATTCTTAGCTGCCACTTCCCTGTAGCCACGAGGTACTGGGAACACTCTCCCTTACCCTTTACTTGCCATTTGTCATAAAGTGGATATTCTTCATGTCCTTAGCATGAATATATTCACACATTTTGTCATCTTTCTTCTCTAGTTTTGCTACTCCAGACTACAGAGAATAATTTTATCTGCCTCTCTTTGGCTGAAGACTCCCTCAACGTTTACATTTTCCTTTCCTGGAACATTTAAAATCAATATCTATAGTGACTTAAAGTTTTATTGGATTGTTTATGGAATAGGTGTGACATTATTGATTTGGAATGAGTAAGAGGAAAAAGCAAACCAACTGGAGTCCCATTTTCATAATTCCTTTCTAATAGCACATCTCATTCACGTCCAGGACCAGCTGCATGATGTGTGAGGCCTAGTCCAAGATGAAAATGCAGGGCCCTTTATTCAAAAGATAATTAAGAATTTCAAGAGAGCAAAAGCAGAACACCAAACCACGCATGGGGCTCGTCTGAGCACAGGGCTGTGTGACACCACACAAGCTGCATGCCCACGAAGCTGACCCTGTGCAGGTCTTTGGGGCAGCTGGCAGCTGAGAATTAGCTTTATGAATGTATTTATTGTCCCAAATGAATGTTATGGTAAAATTTAATGAAAAAAGATTTTTGAAAGAAAATAGAATATAAAATAATAAAGTTGAATAAGTACATTTATGTGGAACACTATGTTTTTAGTGCAGAGGATTACGGTGAATAGAAATATGTAGCTAATGAAAAACACTTTTAGGTTCAAGTGTAATATTATTGACTGTGGTTTACCCTGAGAGCTTAGGAGCCACATTGCCTGGGTTCTGAAGCCTGGCTCTATTTGCTCTACCAAGTGAGGGTCGTTGGGCGCTTTTCCTTACGTGTCTCTGTGTGCATCTGTGTGCATATGTATTGGGATGATAATAGAATCTACCTCTAGGTCTGTCATGCAGATTGTTATATTTCAAGTCATGTGAAGCATCAGCCTTCAAAGTCTGCTGTGATATTTCAAAATCCTTGTTGCTTTTTATTTTGGCCTTAGTGGATACAATATTCCAGAATTAGTTTAATTACTCTCCTTCATGATTGTGAATCAGTGTCCAGTATAATATTAAAAATATTTTGTGATATTGTTTCTGCAGGATTACAAATTGGACAGAGGATGAGACATTCAGTTTGTGATGATAGAAATTAAGGATGTATTATTCACTGAGGGGGGCACTTGACAGGATGAGCACTGGGGGTGATATGCTATATGTTGGCAAATTGAACTGCAATATAAATAAATAATGAATAAATAAATAAATAAATAAATAAATAAATAAATAAGGCAGCACTCAACCGGGGCGGGGGGGGGGGGGGGGAGGATGTATTATTGTTTTTTCCTATAAGTACATTGGAAGAATTTTTTTTTTTTAGTCTTTTCTTTGAGCCTTTCCACTGTCACCATTTGGCTTTTTTAAAAATCAAAGATCCAAATCACCTGGTTAAAAGAGCCGTCTAGTTAATTGTGTTACAGTTAGTAAGTTATATAACTTTGAACCTAATTCAAGTCGAGCTTAATGTTTCATACATTCGTAAATACCTTTAAAGGCAAGTTTGGAAGTAATCCATTGTGATTGATGTCAGTTAACTGCTTTTATTTTTTGTCACTGAGTGATCGTATTTAGAGTAATTAACAATTCATTTCTATGCTCTATTGAGAAGATGTACTTATTGACAATCTACAAACAAAACCTCTACCATCATGAGATACCATCTGAAATATTTAGTTTAAAAATCAAATTTAGGACTATATCAAATAGCAACCCTACTAACCACAGTTTATTTTTAGTACTGGTAGTAAATATTTTATAAACTGGTTCAGTTAAGACAGATTTTGAGAAACTATTAATTCTCAGAAATATGTTCAAAACAGAATATGTCTAAATCAGGTGTAGTTTCCAAGTAAGAATGTCATAATACTTCTAGGCATTTAGCATTTAGGATTGTGAGAACCTATGAAATAATTGAGTAATACAGAAATTTTTGTTGTTTGTAAAGGTTGAAAAGAAAGTAAAAAGCAATATTCCTAAATAACGCACAGCTTTCTAGTCATTCCATGTACTTGATACGGTCTCTTTCAGTGGCTCTCGTTATATATTATCTATATTTAATCTCTTTTTCTCATATCAGACAGTATTACTGAAGTCTTCACTAACATCTACGTGACCAGTTTTGGCCCTGTCTCAGACACAGATATGGTGAGTTTTTCATTAAACGGTATTTTTTCTTCACATTGTGTTCCCATTATATGGGGGGAGGTTAGAATAAACCAATATTTTTAGTATTATAGAATTATGCGTCTGTCTCATGTCGAGTCCATCCAAATATTTGGAAAGTTAAGGATATTTGTTTCAGTGGAACGCTATTCCTGCTTGAGTGTTTATATTAACCCTTTACATTTTACATTCCTTACAGAGTTTGTCTACCTAGCTACAGCGTGGTAAAAAATTAGTTAAATGCAAATAGTTATTTTACTGAGAACCATTTTCTAGGATTCAATGACCTGCTTGGACTTTGATAAGTAAAATCTGTAAAGTTTATCAGACAGTCGCTTCTTACAGATTATACTCAAGATCAGGGCTAGAAATGCAGATCTTCCATTGACATTAAGTGAGGTGGGTCCGTCTCACATTTTCTAAACACACACCGTACCTACAAGCTACATACTTAGTAGGCATATGTAAATCGATCTAAAGAAAATGAGAACTTGACATTCTCAGGTTCAATGAAATTGGTATTTATTTTTCTTTAAAATGAGATAGGTAAGAGGGAAATTGGTCTGCTGGGTTAGAAAGTAGCAGGCTAGCAACATCATAGATAATTATTGATTAAGCATCAAAATTTTAGTAGTCCGTCTTCCATTTCTACTGCTTATTATAGTGCTCAGTTATAGACATTTTTGTTGAAATACTTTACATTCACCTTCCTTATGACCCAGGAAATGAGAATTAGAGGAAATGCCTTTATCCTTCCTTTGCCTGGTCATCCTCCATCATGTCACCTTTCCCTCACTTCTTGCCTTTCTCCGACAACCCAAGGGTCAGGACACCAAGTTTGGCAGTTTTTCACCAGGATAAACACACAAAAACTAAGTTTTCCTTTAATGCAGACATCAGTAAACATTAGCCAATTTATTGGGACCTCTCTACCTTTCCTTCAGGAAGCAGATACGCCATGTCTATCCTTTAAAAATTTTGCTTTGTCTTCCATCGCAGTCACTTCTCTGAATTCATAGTCCTTTTCTTAAATTGATTTGGATGGCTGAAAATATAAAGTGGCACAGGGGTAATGACCTGTCATTTTGGGGACATGGTTGATACCCAAACACCAGCAGGTCTTTGAAGTTCTTTCAAATTCTAATGTGAAGATTTAAGTGCTTTTTTTCCCTCTTAACTCCATGTCTTAGCCACAATTCCACAGCAACAGAAAAAAAAGTCCTACTTTCAACATAATCCCTCCCCCTCCCTTGTAGTATCTTCTACTGTGATGGAAGAGATTAATCTGCCTCTTGCCATAGGTCAATTTTAAGTGTACGGAAACTTTAAGACACGAGAGACATATTTAGCAAGAATATGTATTCCAAACATTATTGGTTGTCTGTAAAGACATGTATCTATGCAGTTTGGCTCAGTAGATGCTTCCAAATACTAGAGAGTCACAGTGAGAATGAGCACCTAACCTCTAAGTGGAATCAAGGAGAGTCAGAACTTCATCTGACACTGAAAAACCAGCAAGATGGAATAAAAGATGCTCTTTTATGGTTACCGTTGGTGTCTTACTACCAGCCAAAACAGAAAGGCAAATAATATAGAACCACAAATATCAAAGTTTTCAGTGTTGTGTATTTTGTGCTGTGTATATTAATGCTCCAGTTACTTTTAATGGTTTTTGTTTTTTATTGTTTTTGCAAAGGGAATTATCCTACCTAAAAATCAAAAATAGAAAAACGTATACTTCTTTTAGACACACAAAATGATTATTTTCTGGAGGTTTTGGATAAACTCATTCATATAATTTAGGCAAAATGTATAAGGTGACTTTTTTCCAGTGGTGGCAATGGATTAGACTAATCCTCCTCCTCTTTGTTCTGACCATATGGTCAGATTACTAGCACACGCTTAGAAAGCAGATAGCTTCAACTCAAAATGGATAAAAGACTTGAACAGAACAATCGAAACCATAAAACCACTAGAAGAAAATATTCCATGGAAGAGAAGCCATTTGACATCAGTCTTTAGTAAGGGGTTTTTGGATCTGACATCAAAAGTAAAATTGAAGAAATGGGACCACATCAAACTGGAAAGCTTTTTCACAGCAAAAGAAACCATCAGCAAAATGGAAAGGCAACCTACACAATGGGAGAAAATATTTGCAAATCATATATCTTATAAGGGGTTAATAGCCAAAGTACATAAAGAACTGACACAACTCAATAGTAAAAACAAACAATCCAATTTAGAAAAGGAAGACAAACTGAACAGAAGTTTTTACAAAGACGTGCAAATGGCCAACAGATACATGACAGGTACCCAACATTACTAATCATCAGGAAAATGCAAATCAGTGCTACCATGAGATATGACCTTACACCTGTTAGTATGGCTGTCATTATAAAGACGGGAGATAAGTGTTTATTATGTGGAGGAAAGGAATCCTTATACACTGTTGGTGAAAACGTAATTGGTGTAGCCACTATGGAAAACTGTAAGGAGGTTTCTCAAAAGTTAAAAAGGGAACTATTCTATGATACATTAATTCCATTTCTGAGTATATATTCAAAGGAAATGAAAGCAGGATTTCAGAGAGATTTTTGCACTCCCATGTTCATTGCAGCATTATTCACAGGAGCCAAGATATAGAAACATTATATATATGTGTGTGTGTGTGTGTACATATATATACACACACACACACACATATATAAGTCATATATGATTCATATATCATATATGTGAATACTTTTGGCCATGGGAAAAAACAAAAATCTGACTTTGCAGCAATATGGATGGACCTTGAGGGTATTATGCTAAGTGAAATAAGCCAAACAGAGGAAGACAAATACTGCATGATCTCACTTACATGCAGAATAAATTTTTTTAAAGTCAAACTTAGAAACCGAGAGAAGATAAGTAGTTGGCAGGGGTTAGGGGTGGGGAAATAGGGAGAGATTGGTAAAAGAGTACAGATTTTCAGCTACAAGATGAAAAAGGTCTGAGGCTCTAATGTAAAACATGGCAACTGTATTTAATAACACTATTGTATAGTTGAAATTTGCTAAGAGAGTAGATCTTAAATGTTTTCACACACACAGAAAGATAAATATAAATTGATGGATGTGTTAATTAACTAGATGGGGGAACGCTTTCACAATGTATATAAACCAGTCACTACTGTGTACACTTGAGAGAGCTTATAATTTTATTTGTCAATTATACCTTAGTAAAGCTGAAGTTTAGAGTAAAAAGAAAAAAAGGAAAAGAAACTGATCGTACATTTAGTGTTTCCCATGTAGAAATTCCTTGCAGGTGTTTGTTGGGAAATGTACATGCTTTTATAAATCCTAAATTCTGGGAAAAATCAAGTAAGAAAAAAATAGGAAAAGCACTATAATTCTAATGCAAGAATTAAAGCTTAGCAGTCAGCATAAGGAATTCACTAATGTCAAGTTGAAAGCCAGCACAGGGAATGCTGACATGTGAAGTTGAAGACTGGAAGGTTAAGGACAACATGCCCCGGAACTGGGACAGGACCATGTGTGAGTGAAGTGGTCATTATCAGGCAATCATGCTTCTAGTGGTTATGGGTCTGTGGTTCTGTTCACTGCTGTCATTCTTAAAAGTAGAGTACATTTTAACAAGCAGATGCACAAAAAAATGAAAGTAAAAAGCCGGTGGCTGTTGATAGGTATGTGGTCATTAGCAACAGAACAAATTAAAAATCCTTCATCTAAATTGAATTTAAAAATTTTGCTCTCTTCTGTGAGTCTGGCTCAAGAAATTAAAAAAAAATTAACAGGCTTCCAGATATGCTTCAGATCTGGAGGGACGCTACCACACATTATATTCAACATTAAAATGCACTCACAATCTAAATGACAGGTTAAATTCGGTTGAGTGGAATTATATGGTTGGAAACATTTCAACAAAAAATCACTTACTTTCATTTGTTAGTTTTCCTTTTCTGTTTTGGAGTGTGTGTGTGAATGTGCATGTGCATTTGTATACAGAGACATTCCCTAAAATGGAATACATATTTAACATCTTGTAGGCTCTTGAGACCCTTGAAGGCCCAGGCCTTTTTCCTAATGATACATTCTCCTTGGATTACCCAGCCTAACGTGGTTCTATAGAACTCTTGGTCGTGGCAGATTTTCTACATTATTTCCATCTTTATTCATCTTGTTTACTCAATCTTACCAGTGGTTGGCTTAGAGGAAGCTGATGAATTGCAAGACCACCAAAGAGTCACATACTTACTGTGTCATCAGAGTCCCATCAGAGAAAAGGATCTATAACAGTAGTTCAAACAGGAAAACTGTGATAAAATGAATGATTAACTAGAACAAGGTGCTTTAATAATAAAACAGGGTAAAAGAAGACTCTAAGTAATACAAACTAGCAAATGTAAAGGCAGCAGCATCTACTTCTGGGGTGAAGCATCATGAACAGGCAAGGAACACACACACACACACACACACACACACACACCCTGCTATCTCACAAAGAAAGGGGAAAGGAGTTGGCATTTGGAGCGGAGAGGCAATATACTAACGATTGGTATAGTTTATAATGTGTGATATGGGAAAGATTTTGAGTGAAAAACAAAAGATAGTTTCATCATTTGTTGGGTATTGTTTGGTATTTGTCCAAATCTAAAGAAGAAAGATGAAGCTGGAGAAAATTAAAGTTGAGTAACCTCTAATCACATGTAACACACACACTTACTCATTGTAAACTATTAGGAAAGTTGGAACACAACTTAAACCCATATATACATTTTACAAAAAGAGATTATTTGGTCTTCATGATGACCAAACGGAATAATTTGCAATACTAATATTACTTTTGCTGGAAAGCAAGGTAAATAATGAGACATTTAAATTTATGTCAGCATAGAAGGCCAAGAAATGAAACTTCTATGTGACACTCTAAAGAGGAAGAAATTTATTATATATAGAAGGAAGGCAAATTATTAAAACTCACATGTACAAGTGGTCATGAAGATACATAACTCATGTCTTATAGAAGCAGCTTGGTAATGAGAAAAAAGTGAAGAATAAATTTAATTTCATTTTTAATAGCTTAGCTGGCACGCTTATTTCTATGCAGTGTGCAGAGATCCAGACCTCTACGTTTTGTTCAGGTCAGTGATGTAGATCTGTTGTGACATTAGCCTGAGAGGAAAAAGCAGCATAGCAAAAAGAATTAGGAACCAAAAGAACACACGTGCGCACGCACACACACACACACACACACAAACACACACACACACACACGTTGCTATTTCAGAATCATTAACTAGTGTAATTGTCCAAAGAAAGTTGCAGATCTAAGTTATAATTAAAGATTCTAATTACAGTGTCTGCAATTAAGTTTAAAAATCTTTTATTTCAACATTTAAAAAATTCATGAGTAAGAAGGTAATTAAAGTTGGGAATGTACTGGTAGCTGACAGTTGACAAAGTTTGTGGTAGGCATGTGCATTTTAGCAAATTATAACTCACTCCTCTGTTGTTTTGTTTTTTCTTTTCTCCTCAGTTTCTATATAGGTCTTTTCCCATATTAGTAAACATTTTCACTGTGTGTGCATATTCCTCAGGCATAAGTGGTGTAGCTACCAATTACTGCACTAAAACCTAAACTAAGAACCTCAGTCCAAATGGTAATTTCTTGCAGTGCTAAGTGTTAGTGTTGGAAATTGAGCGGTGCAAACTCTGAAGTCACCTCAAGATTTCTGAGGCTGTTTCCCCCATAGGCGATTTATTAGGAAGCAGGCAGCCGGGTAAGTTGTAACCTTGGTTTATTGATCATTTAAATCCCGTTAATTTAAATAAATAAATAAATAAATAAATAAATAAATAAATAAATCCCTTTAGTTAATACTTTTCTGTCCCTTTGAAAACAGAGTGCATTGTCTCTTAGACTCACCAGATGCTGTTGAAATAAATATTATGTATTTTGGTGGTTAACATCATAGGGAGGTATAGAGAGTCACTAGATCTCGACATTTGGTCAAAAATTGGCCCTGGACTTCAGCGTTCACCCTTCTCAGAAGTTGTCATTTGTAAATGTAGCTACGTAAGGAAACCTGTCATAAACATGGCAAATACTGTGTATGCCACCAGGAGACTAGTCACGTTTACTCACTTCGAGGTTGGCACGAAGAGGTTGATTACTGGAAGGTTATTGATATTTTGGAAGGGTAGAAATTAGATGTTGAGGGCATTCAGCTAGTCAGTTGATATTTTTCAGTACCCTCTTAGGGTCTTTAATAATGTTTCTTAAAATGTGATTCATAGACACTTGATTGGATTGTCTCCTGGGTTTCTGTACAATCTGTGGGATCATAATTGCTAGTTGTAGGGTATGCCAGTCTGGGTTTTAACAGACTTTTTAAGGTTTTAAGGTGTTTGACTTTATACTGGAGGCAGCAAAAAAGCCATTTTAGGGTAGGTGGGGTTGGGGTATATATAGAAAGCATGTGATGGAGTCAGATTTTCTGCAGCCAATAATTTGTATTAGAGGATGGGGAAAGGAAAAAAAATAGTTTGAAAGCTGTTTTATTCCACACAAGAATGACTGTGGGTTGGGCCAGAGTAGTGGCACGAAAGATGGAAAACTGGAAAAGTTTTGAAAGATCTCCACATGATAGTAGTCCGACTAGGTGATCTGTTGGATGGAGGGGTTGAAGGAAGCGCAGGATGAAGGCTTCGGAGATTGGGGGGATGGCACCGTTCCCTGGGATATGATGTGCAGGAGGAAAAGATCACTTTGCTATTGTTCTGGTGTTCGGGGGGTGAGTACTTCTGTTTCAGATACACTGAGTTGGGGTCTCTGGAGAGATTTAATTGGAGATGTCGAGGTGTGGGTATCCGTCCAGAGCTTGGGAGAAAGGCCGGGGTGCAGACAGTTTGGGGAGCCATCTGACGGTAGTGGAAGCATGAGCAAGCATAACATTGTGCAAGAAAGGGATTTCCAGGGAAAAGGTCATTGTACTTTCACAGAAACTTGAGAATATAAGAGAATAAAACAGATTTTAGGGGAAGCGGCCGTGGAGGTCTGTCAACATGAAGGGGGGCATTCCCTTCCCTGAAACAGGCTGTGTTTTGGTCCTTAGCAACAGAAGTTAGAAACCGCTGCCTTTTATTCCTTGTCAGAGGCAGGGATGTGCAGTAGTCAGATATTGGGGTGACTTACGGCAATCAAGGTAGGGTCCTGTATACTGAAGGTGATAGTGTTCATCTAGAAATGGGAAGAGTCCGTGGGTTTTGCCCACGGTAAAACCTAACCTAGGGAGCGGGGGGTGGGGGGGTGGGGATCAGTTTTGGGAAAGAGGGCAAATAAAGGCAGTGGGGACTAGTTTGACTCCATCCTACCTTCCTGCAAAAGGGAGGGTTGCAGGAACCACATACATCAGGTGACAGCTCCCTTGACTTCCGACGGAGAGGGGCATTCCTCCACACTCCCGCATTCCTTTTTATAAACTAAATAATAGGGCAGCCCGGGTGGCTCAGCGGTTTAGTGCCTCCTTTGGCCCAGGTCCTGATCCTGGAGACCTAGGATCGAGTCCCATGTCGGGCTCCCTGCGTGGAGCCTGCTTCTCCCTCTGCCTGTGTCTCTGCCTCTCTCTCTCTCTCTCTCTCTCTCATGAATGGATAAATAAAATCTTTTAAAAAAATAAAAATAAACGAAATAATAAACAGCTATGATTTCTGAACATGAAGTGATTTTTTTTTTAATTAAAATTGCAGGACACCTGAGTGGCTCAGTCCTTGAGTATCTGCCTTCAGCTCAGGGGTCCTGGGATCGAGTCCTGCGTCAGGCTCCCTGCATGGAGCCTGCTTCTCCCTCTGCCTGTGTCTCTGCCTCTCTCCGTGTGTCTCTCATGAATAAATAAATAAAATCTTAAACAAACATTCAATTAAATTAAAATTGCAGAGGTTGCAGAGGTTTCCAGGGTGGAATCTGTCTTCTGGGGAGTCACACAGAATTTGTTTGCCTTAGACCAGAATAATGGATGTCATCTGCTGGTGCTACTCCTGTGCATTTTCCAGGGGTTACCATCACATGTAGATTGCTGGCAGACACAGAAGGTCTCAGATCCCACGGTGAGGAATTTCCCAGCAGTTTCCTACAACACCAAGAGGGTAAGGTTGAAATCCAATGCAAGAGAGCACCGCAAAGGTAGGGAGAGAACAGCGGTGTCATATGTTATGGAAGAGCCGAGAAGAGGATGCAAATGTGTCATTAGATTAAGAACACGGAGGTATTTGCTGATCGTGGTGAAAGCAACCAGATTGCAGTGGGTTGAGCATGTGGGAGGTGAGGAAATGGAGAAATCGCGGAGGCGACATTTTTTAAGCAGCATGGTTTGGGAGAGGGGGCGAGACAGAGGGCAGTAGCTGTAAGGCATTGAAACTATCAGCGAGGCTTTTATTTTTTAAAGATTGCATTGAAAAAAAAAGATTGCATTGAACATCTCACTGTTTCTCGAACATGCCATTATCTTCAACAACTCTGCAGATATGTCTTTCCCTTTCCTCGTTCTGCTCCGCTCCTCCTCTGCCAACTGGAGATCTTTCATTTATGCGAGGCCAGGCTCGAATTTCATCTTGTCTGGAGTCTTTGTAGGCCGCTCCAAGTAGGGTCGGTCCTTCTTGTCCCTGTGCTCTTCCACGTGGCGTCCTCACGCTCTTAGGCCTTTATCTAGTGGCTGATGGACACCTTTCCATGTCCGTGGTCTTCACTGCCATCTGAGCTACTACAAGGCGTGAGTTGTGTTTGTTCATTTCAGCAAGATTTACTAAGAACGTGCTCTGTGTCTGTCACAGTGTGGGAGCCGAAATCCCTAAGTATAACCAGCGCTTGTCCTCAAGTTGTTCACAGTGATGTGGGGAAACAGCGGAGAAGAGTTATCAACTTTGGAACAGTGGGATCATGCTGTTATTGAGGTATTTCTGGGCGACTGTGTAGCAGAGGGTATGTGGGTATAGGATATCTATATCTGACAGGGTTTCTAGGAAAAGAAGATAAACTGGAGAGGACAGACGAGGGGAGTGCTTTAGCACAAATTGGAAGGCCTAGTTGAATTTAGTAAAATGCAAAAATATAGTGTGACTCGAGCCTAGAAGGCTTTCTGGGATCTGGGGGCGAGGGGGAAGATGAGGCTAGAGGAGAACTCACAGCCAGATCACGAAGGCATGATAGCCCATTGCCCAAAAAGGAAAGCCCCCAAACCACCCCCAAGTGACACTTTAAAACACAGCGGATCTCTTTTCCTGGAGGATTGGTGCTGGCATGCATGGCTTTTTTGATCTGTGTCAACAGTCTTTCGAATGTAACTACTGTACAAAATAAGACTACCGGGGGGTTAGTTTAATACAGTTACAGGGACACACACATGCAAACATACGCACTTGACAAACCTGTTAGATCTAAGGGTTAGGGCATTGCATGCAGGTGACTTTTCGCTGTATAAGACACCTGAGGACTTTTCTAGCATCTGCCTCTGCTGATGCCTTTCTCCTTATGGAATTAGAGCTGTTGCCCAGAATCCTTGTTACGTGTTCCCCACGTCATGACAAGCATCCTGAGTGGATCCTGTCGCTTTCTGTTCACTTCCAAATATCAAGGAGTCTGGTACAGGCCAACTTCAACATTAGTCTTCTAGGCTGGTTAGAAATTCTCTCCTTTTCTCACCCATGTTCACAGGTACATTTCATTTCTGATGATGCCTCTCGTTCATTCGTTCCTGGGCTAATTATTGTTTGTTTCCCCTGTTCTGGCCATAGTTTGTTAGATGCGGGTGTTTTGCAGCATCAAAGAAGGTGATCGTAGTCCTTGTTAGCGTGGAGTAAAGGTTGGCCAATATAGGGACTGGTAGGGAAGAGCCACTGCAGCAGAGAGCAGGGAGTTTGGGTAGTTAGTTGGGACACGACAGGTCAGAGGCCCTGCAGGGTCAGTATTACTCCAGGCAGAGTGGAGGGTGAGGGTGGGGACTGCCAGACACCAGGCTGGAGGAGGAAGGGGACGGAAAGCTCATGCTGGTGCTTGGACTCTAAGAAAGTGTCTGGACTCCACCCCAGTGGCTTCAGAAATTCAACAGACCCAGTTCACCGACACTTCATTTTTGGAGCTCCTTTCCCCACGTCGTGACAAGCATCCTGAGTGGATCCTTTCACTTTCTGTTCACTTCCAAATATCAAGGAGTCTGGTGGTGGCCAATTTCAACATCAGCCTTCTAGGCTGGTTAGGAATTCTCTCCTCTTCTCACCCATGTTCACAGCTATGGGATGTGCAGTGGGCACAAGGCTATGGTCCGCTCTTCTTCCCCCCTTTCTGGGTCTGCCAGAGTGGAGGCAAGGGGAAGTAGATGACAAAAATGGAGGAACATCTCTTTTTACTTAGCTTGTTCTGTTGGTTCTCTCTTGGCAATTAATGCCATTTGTAGAGCTGGCAAATGCGGGCTGTCTCATGGGGTTGGTTGGTGCCTTCTTCTCAGTGACCTCTTTGTTGTCCCAAACACCAGCAACCCAAGTGGCTTCCTCTTTAATGGACGTTCTGTGGCGCAGCCCATGCCCCTGGCACTTTACTTGGTGCCCTTTTGCTGCTGGGTGTCCCTCACTTGTCAGGCTGCCCTTTTGTTGAGTATGGGGGATGGGGAGAAATATATTTTGAAGGCGATTTGTATCAGGATACCTTCCTTGACGTCCGAACTGTTTCTAAGAACTTTACACATATCACCTCACTTCATCCTTATAAGAAGTAGGTTTTATTACTATCACCATTTTCTAGATCGGTCAACTGAAGTAGTGAGATTAAATAACCTGCTCAAGGTCAAGCACCCTAATCAACCTGACCTCAGAGCCCAGTTTTATATTGCTTATTATTTTTGTTCTCTTTTGATCTTACGTCTAAGTCAGTTTTCAATGTGGAAAGTAGGCTTTGACAGAGATTCTAAAACTCCATTCTCAGCTCTGCAACTAAAGTCTTTTCTGTAACCTTCCATAATCCATGACTAACATTTATTTATTGGTCCATAAAAGATGGAGATTTCACTCTGACATCCTGCCTCCAAAGATTATTTTTAATGTGTTTAAGTATAATGTAACAAAAAGGGCACTGTGTTAGGAAGCACAATTGAATTCTCTCTCTCTTTTTAAATGGGTGTGGTTTCTGAAGTATCTTCCACCTTGAAATGAGGATATTTTGCATATTTAATAAGGTTATTATGAAGTTGAAATAAAAATTTTATTAAAGTGAATTGCAATGAGCTGGTGTGACTATTCATCATTTTGGATATTTTGATTAGATATATTTTAATAATCTGCCATCAGGTTCTAAATCTGTAGTATCAGTATCTAATTTGTTCTTGGAACTTGCCCGGCCCCTAGTTGCAAAGAGGAAGCCCAGACATCTTCCCACGCAATGGTCAGAGCAGAGCGTGCAGTAGCTGTGGTATTCTGAGACTCTGCGTGAGCTTCTTGGCATAATAGGGTTTTATGATCTTGTATTAACTGGGTTGATTGTCACTGGGCTGCTCTGTTCTTAAGCTTCTCCATTCTTTTGCGAGTTTTGCAATGCTAATATTGGGCTACGTGTTGTTCACACCCCTTTGAGTACCAGCTGGAAGTGTGTGAGCTTAACCATTCTTGCATATTCCAAGGGCCGTGTTTCCTTAATAGCTACATACCTGCTTCATAAATCACATTTTTCTTTGTTAAAGAAGAAATACACTCCTTGAAATGTACTCAGAGGACGCTAGCCTTGATTAACAAAAAAGGGTGAAGTGAAACACATTTTGGTACTTTAAAACATGCTCAGTAAATCGGAGTGAATGAGAAATCACCCCAAGAGCAGTCCTGCCATTTGGTAGTGTTTCAGTGAGTACATAGAATATTTCTGAAATTGGCTACATGCATTGACTTATAATTAATGTAGTCAGGCGCCCCAAAATACTTTGCCTTCACTAGGTTCACATGTACCTGAAGTCCTCTTTACACAATGAACTGTGCGATAAAGAGTGATTTCCTTGTTTGCATTACAAATCCTGGGAAGACTATTTATTGGCAGTTAAAACACTGGCCTGGAAATTCTATCCTTGCCTTGGGTTCTGCCCCCAAAAGCTTGGAAACAGGAAACTGACTCCATTTATCTATAACTCCATCTATAAAAAAGAGAACTTGGATGAAATTTCCTGTAAAGAATTTTTCAGATCTTTAAGTGTGTGGAGTCTTCAACTTTTCAGTCTCACCCAGCAGTCAGATTCACGGCTCTTGAGCATAGACCATGGGATAGCTGCATGCGGATCCGGCTTCGTGAATTTCTTGGTTTCTTTCTAAATTGGCTTCTTTGTTGTTTGTATATTTCCCGAGGGATTTTTGTAGCTGATCTTCTTGTTATTTATTTCTTTTAGAATCTCAATTCATGGGCCAAACCCATATAAGTTTGTATAAAGCAGTTGCATTGTTTTGTTATTTCTGGAAATTTCTTGGAATGCACACATCAGGCACTTACTCTGTTAGTACACACTCATGGCAAGCCTGAGGCTTATTTCAAGAAATCTTTCAAGAGAATTCTTTTCAAATACTGAGAATGCGCATTGTACATACATTTAAGGAGATCAAATGCAAATAATTTGGAAATCCTGTTATTCTTAGTGGGTATGCAACAAACATTATTTGATTGAAAAGTCTCCTTACCCTAACATTTTAATCTAGAAAACAAAATCACAAAAACTAGTGAATCAACTGTATTTACTTATGTATTTATATATCTGTATACTTTTTATTAATATGTTTACATATAAGATAAGCACTAATGCTGAAATTGGAATGATATAATGTTAAAATGCATATTATTTCAGAAATAATTATTTATTAATTAAATAGATATTTTTGCTCTCACTTAAGATTGCTGCTATTCATAATTTTTAGCAGTTAATCTGTTTAAAATGTACTTTATTCTTTTTCAATATTTTTCTTAAGTACTTTAATAGCAATAAAAGATCTGATTCTAAATTTATAGTTTAATACTTCTTTTGATAACTTCTAAATGAAAAAGATATATAAATTCAAATTTAAGAACTGAATCATTGGCCATTTGTTACTGAACCATCGTACTAATTTTAAAAATGTATCCACCAATTCTAGATGTTTCTCCTCCTAAATGTTTATTTTTTATTTTTTATTTTATTTTTATTTTTTTATTATTTTTTTAATATGTGTGTGTGTGTATATATATATATGTTAAGTTTTATTACATCCATTTTTTATTACATCCATTTTATTTATTTATTTTTTAATTTTTATTTATTTATGATAGTCACAGAGAGAGAGAGAGAGAGAGAGAGAGAGAGAGGCAGAGACACAGGCAGAGGGAGAAGCAGGCTCCATGCACCGGGAGCCTGACGTGGGATTCGATCCTGGGTCACCAGGATCACGCCCTGGGCCAAAGGCAGGCGCTAAACCGCTGTGCCACCCAGGGATCCCAATGTTTAGTTTTTAAAACAACTTGCTCTTTGCAATGGCTTTATGCCACAGTAACCAGTATTTCAAGGTACAATATGTGCTGAGGATGAATGTCATCCTTAAGAAACAGTGGTTGGAAACCCATATTTTAAATAGTTTCATTGATAATTATAAATTTGCTTTCAGATTTCTTTTTAGAATTGATTAGTTCATCAATCTTTATGTGGCTAATGAAGAGCTCCTGTTAGGCATAGAACTGATATTCTTTGTTGTTCTTGTTCACTTGTGCGTGTGTAATTATTAGTGTTTTCTTCAATCTGTGGTGTCATTTAGCAATGATCTATTGAAACTATTTGTCTATTTTTATTAGAGTTAGTTTAATCAAAACTGGATACTATAACTTGTACATTCACCTGATCCAAATCACAATACCTGAAAGCAAATGAATGAACATCACGTGACCATTCCTGTTCTGCCTTCTCTTCCCATAGAATGGGTTCCATGTATGACCAGCATCAACTTATGGGCACAGTGAGAGTGCCAATATCATTATTTATATTAGCAAAGCTTCATTTACTTCTTATATTTAGATAAGAATTTTACTTAAAGATTCTATATTTTCTTCTTACATCTAAAAGGATGTACATACCCCATTTTGTGAACCACTGCTCTAAGTGGAATATCCTGTTTGTGCTCAGTCTGTCTCGTCATTAAGGTACAATGCAGTTGATGTTCTCAAACTATTCATTCACAAAAATCTTTAATTTTCTCTCACAAGGGATGGGCTAGTATGATAGGTTACAGTCATGGCCCCCATTCATTACCCCTTTTTATATCCACATCTTTTTCCACTTGACTTTATAATGCCCTTCCACTGAGAGTTGGATGACTGGCTGTAACACTTGTCGCTAAATTCAACCGCGTGACTTGCTTTGGCCAATGGGACGTTAACAGACATCACACAAGTGATGACTTGAAATGACATTAGGGTTTGTTCTTTTGTACTTCTACCATTGTCATGGGAAAGATAAGCCCAAGATAAGCCCAAGATAGCCTTGTGGTTCCTGGAGGAAAATAAGAGGCACATGGAGCAGAGCTGAGTTGTCCAGGTGGTCCTAGATAATGGCAGCCTCGATCAGCCCATGGCCAGCTAACCCACAGGTGCACGAGCAAGAACAGTTGAGGTCAACAGAGCCCCGATGTGATCTGCTGACCCCAGTCTCGGGTCTTCTAAGGGAATAATAAATTGTTGCTCTTAGAAGCTACTTCATTTTAGGTGTTTTTTTTACACGGCATTTGCTAAATGATATTAATTAGTCTCCAGGTTTTACTGGTTAAACTCTAATGTCCCCTAATGGCATTTACAAACTCCGGAGTAGGGAGAGAGAGTACTTTAACTTCCTCCATTTGTATCCTCCGTTCACTTCTCAGCTCATTGCACTCTGCCTTCTGAACCTTTTCTAAACTATGCTCAAGATCTTTCAGCACTATTTGACACTGTTTATCTATAAATGCTTCTTAAATTTTCTTTTTTCTTAGTTTGGCATTTTTCTTTCCTGCTACTCTGTGTGTGTATGTGTGTATGTGTGTTTGTGTGTGTGTGTGTGTGTTTGTGGTTCATACGCTGTA
This sequence comes from Vulpes vulpes, assembly GCF_048418805.1. Classification (NCBI taxonomy): domain Eukaryota; kingdom Metazoa; phylum Chordata; class Mammalia; order Carnivora; family Canidae; genus Vulpes; species Vulpes vulpes. Next base: position 81,942,191 of record NC_132781.1, read on the forward strand.
ATTTTCTAAAGTTTTTTCTTTATTTTTATTAGTCATGAAACACGTACGTAAGTGATCCCTTCTATCCTTGCAATTTTAACTGTCATTGATAAAAATAATATAGCCTGGGGACATGTCTGATATATTAACAATCACATTAAATGTAAATGGACCAAGTTACCATTATCTCCTAGGATGTTTTTAATAAATTGGAAATTGTATCCTCGGAACATAGTCTCTTATTTTTTTAAAGACTTTATTTATTCATGAGAGATACAGAGAGAGAGAGAGACATACAGACAGAGACACAGACAGAGGGAGAAGCAGGCTCCATGCAGGGAGCCTGATGTGGGACTTGATCCTGGGTCTCCAGGATCACACCCTGAGCTGAAGGCAGATGCTCAACTGCTGAGCCACCCAGGCATCCCGGAACATAGTCTCTTATTAAAATGCAGCAAAATTAAACATCAGTGACAAAAATAAACCAACACATCTGGAAATACAAAAACACTTCACAGTGTCTCACAGTGTCTCACTTCACATGTATCTCCTACATAAAGAAAAAGAAAAGTCATAATGGGAATTAAAAATTGTCTTTGAATGGATAATAATGAAAATACTATTAATTATACTTATTATATAGGTGCTGTAATCAAGACTTTGGAATTAATGCAGGGATAGATAAACAATAGAAAAGAAGAGCAATCTCATAAACCTGTCCGTACCTATGTGGACACTATATACATAAGAAAAATAATGCCATTATAGATCTGTGGAGAAAGATGGACCAGTTGATAAAATGGTACTAGAAAGTTGTGTTTCCATTTAGAAACAAACAAAAAAACAATGTTCAATCTTTATCTCATGTGATAAATAATAATTCCAGGACCTAAATGTCAAAGACAGAACTTTTACATCTTAGATGAAATGTACAGGGATATGTTTATGATATTCACATAGCTTTATAATCTTTATTATAATTCTTACTGGGTAGCATATTTAATAAAATATTTATATGTAGAAAATGTGAGTAATTTCTATGACTCAATAAGAAAAGACAACCTAAAAGGAAACTGAGTACATGAAATGAATAGATGCTTCATAAAAGAGAAAACTAGAGGTCTTAATAAATACATGAAACTGTTAAAATTCACTACTCAATGGGGAGATTCAGATGGTAGCAGTATCAGTAATCATTGATCATAATGGCTAAAAATGAAATATTGTATTTATATCGAGTTGTAGAGAAACAAGAGACTTTATGTGTACAGACCTCTAGGATTTCAATTTGAAAATATGTTGAGCATGCACATACAGTACGTTCTGGTAATACCACTTGTAGATTTACTCTGGAGAAGTGGTGGGCCTACCGTGGTCCATGGGCCAAATCCTATCAGTTATCTATTTTTATAAATAAAGACTTAATGGAATATAGCCACAGTGACTCATTTATGTATTGATATTTGACAAATAATAATAATAATAATAATAATAATAATAACAACAACAACAAAGTTATAACATTAAAGTTGGGTGGTTGTGATATCATGTGCATGTAAAGCCTACAGTGTTTACTGATTGGCCCTTTATGAAGAAAGTTTATCGACTTCTGGTTTAGAGTAATTCTTGGGCCTTTGTCCTAAAAGCATAATATAATAATGTTCTCAGCAGTATTTCTTGCAATAGTGACAGATTGAAAATAGGAAAAAAAAATTAAGAACATAGAAAAAGGAGGAATATTGTGAAATACTCTTAAATGATACTGCTATGTAGCAATGAAAATGAATCAAAGTACTAGATATATTGCCATTAATGAATTTCAATCATGTAACTTAAAGAATCAATGTTAGGAAAGGATACACGCTCTCTGATGCCATTTACATGATTGTTGAAAATGTGACATAGAAACACACATATTTATGTAGTGAATATTTAAGCACATGTTTGGGAATGATAAACACCAAATCCGAGATAAATATTTTCTCAGAGAGTAGGGGAATATGATTGAGGAGGAATCAGCGTGAGAGAAGACTTCAGTGATATTTGTGTTCGCATTTCTGCTGGTAATGGCTTCGAGATGTAATGATATTCTTTATACTCTTATATACATCTGAAGACAAACTAAGATAATACACAAATGAAATCTATGGTGCCTTTTGTGAAGATTTGCAAGCTTGTCAGGAGAGAGAGGAACGACCATAAATTGCAGCATGGGATCTTGTAGGAATAGGAAGCTCTGTGAGTAATGAAGATACATAAACAGCTGACTGTTTTTTCTGGATGTTCCAGGGACTGGGAGTATGATTGTGAGCAATTTCTGATTCAGGCAGGTAGGAAACTTGCTTTAGGTGAGAAATGGTCAGAAGCGGGGATTGTTAAAATTGCCTACAACATAACACGAGTGCCTGATTGGAGTGGGATGGGGGAGAAAAAGGGACAGATCACTCTGGATAGGTTGACACTTGGGACACCATGAAGACTCAGAAACACACAGTGTTGCTGAAACCACTTCTTAAAGAAGAATTCATCTGAAACCTGCTGTTTATAAACCTTGCATATCTCCTATGTAATCTGCAGGAAATGATTGCCCTAGTGACAGCTTCTGAAACAGATAAAACCTATCATAATTTTACAGAAATGGAAAATTTGAATTTAGGTTTTATAAGAAATTGTAAAATGCATTCAATTTTCCTGGACAAATAAATGTCCTATGTATTCACATCAGGCTTAGATTTGAGGAAGCCATAGCTGGAAAGAAACACTTGGATAAAAACTTAAATAGTGAAGACTCATCTCTTAATCTAGATGTTTTTTTTTTTAAAAAAACTATATATGGAATTAAACATTTTTAAAAAGGACTAAACCACTGAGAGTGGGTTTCAATTCAATCATGAAATTTTCTCCTAAAGATCAGAGAGATGCAGCCCAAAGCCATTGCTTATTTCCAGTTGATATGTCATGACCTATTGCTGATACTTTTTCTTTTCATCCTTCCAATTTTCGAGAAATTACTGGGAATCATTTACTTGATTGAAAAGTGTACAAATAATTTTATATTTTCATAAGCATATGGCCTTTTTAATGTGTCCTTTTTTATATGCGTAATTTTAGTTGAATGAAATTCCCAGTTGCTAAGGTGCTTATTTCAAATGTGATGACTGTGGCTTTAGGCTCAAAGGACAGTTGCTGAATTACCATTCTCAGATGTGTAATTGAATATTTTGGTTATCTATTGTGTGTTTGCACAAACACACATTGACAAAAATGTTAATATCTAATATGTTGTCAGTATTAATCACAATTGTGAATTGTTCCTCTAGTCTGAATTGTATACATTCTCTTCTAAGGAAGACAGAGCGAGAGGGAGGAAGGCAGGGAGCAGGGAAATGAGAAAGAGAGGGTGAGAAAGTGAAGTTACCTTAAAGTGTTGGACAGTAGTAAAATAGGAATCGATTGCTAGCTCATCTGTACAAATATTCAAAAGTACATTTTAACCTGAGTGTGTTTATTTGCAAAATATTTGTATTTTAAGTATTACAGTAACTTGTCAAAGTATTTTATTACGACTAATTTTATAAAATAAACTTTATTGAAATTGTCATCCCCTGTTCTTGCTAGCAACATGATATCTCACCATTTTTTTAGAAAAAAGAAATATGATATTTTATAGTTTCTTTGGCATCAGCAGATGATGACTCATACAGATTTGACAGTTGTTTCTTTTTTTCCTTCTTTTTTATTGCTGGGGGGTGGGGGAATGGGTTACTGAGAAGGCTGCCTGCTTACGCTTTTTTGAGATAAACTACTTAGAACACCATCCGAGACCCTGCTCCAAGCATGCTCCTCTCCCACACTTGTAAGTTATAGGATGCAGTAAAGCAGCTTAAGACCTTGTTTAATTAAAAGAGGCCAGAATAAAATATATTTATTTTTTCTTTTCTTAATATGTAGCCAATTGTGTAAACACACGTGCTTATCTCATTGTAAGTGGCAACGTTTATTGGTAAAGAAATCATCTTTCAGAATTTACTTCTCTCAGCATAGTAGTCTCTTTTGTTAAACTATATTATTCTTTTGTTGGAATTCTATAGTGACCTTGTATCTGCAAACATTTATTATTTTCCAAAGAATTCTATTTTATGTTTCAGGAATATACAATTGATGTTTTTTTTCGGCAAAAATGGAAAGATGAACGGTTAAAATTTAAAGGTCCTATGAACATTCTTCGACTTAACAATTTAATGGCTAGCAAAATTTGGACCCCTGATACCTTCTTTCACAATGGGAAAAAATCAGTAGCTCATAATATGACAATGCCAAACAAGCTTCTTCGAATCCAGGATGATGGGACTCTGCTGTACACAATGAGGTATGTTTTTAGGCTTGAGATGTTGCATTTAAATATTGAGAAACCCATGTATTAAACAACCAGCCAACCTAGTTGTCAAGTATTAGAACAAAATGAACATTTTTATAGCAGATCATTGAGGTAACCACGGTGTGCTTTGTAAATCCCTGGATATTAAAATAAGATAAAATAGGAGTGTGAGAGTGACTCAGTCGGTCAGGCATCTGACTCTTGATTTCTGCTCAGATCATGATCTCAGGGCTGTGACATCCAGACCCATGTTGGGCTTTGTGCTGGGCATGGAGCCTGCCTAAGATTCTCTCTCTAGCCCCCTCCACACTCCCCACCTCGCACACATTCACATGGGTTTTCTCTCTAAAAAAACTAAGTAAGTTAGTGTTTATGAGATTGATTCTCATCTTAAGTGTTAAAAACTAAGATTGCCTTAACTATTAAGAACTGATGATTATTGCCTATTTTCTTTTTTACATTACATTTTAATTAAGTACAGCTTGAACATCATGATTTAAAATGTCCTTTAAACCATCATATACTTTTATTTTTAATATTTAATCAGATATGCCATCAAAATTTCAAGTGTTTTTTAAGCAAGCTATTACTTAATATTTGATCCTTCTAATAAAGTCAATCTAAAGCAAAAAAAAAACTCACTTTATTTTAAAAGGTAGTTTTTATTTAATAAGGCTTATGTACTATAAGCATATATATTAGATTGAACAATACAAATTGCCATTTTGTAAGTGAAATAGTATCATGTAGCATAAATTTCATTTGATTCAACCATTAAAAATTTATCTAAAGAGGGGTAACTAGGTAGTTCAGTTGGTTATGGGTCTGACTTTGGGCCAGGTCATGATCTCAGGGTCCTGGGATCGAGCCCCACATCAGGCTCCCAGTTCGGCAGTGAGTCTGCTTGTCTCCCTCTCCATCTGTCCCTCCCCCTGCTCATGCTCTGTCTCTCTCAAAAATAAATAAATAAACAGAATCTTAAAAAATTAAAGAAATATACAATTGGTGACTGTCTGTTTATATATATTTATGTAGTATAGCAACTATTCCATTTTAACTCTTCTCATGAATTAATCTTTTAAAATAGGTTACTTCTATAAGAAAGAAAACAATCACAAATCTAGTAGGATGATGTGTAATCTAAAATTTAAATGTTCAATAAAGGCTTTAAAGCATGAGTAACTTTATCAGCATTCAATATAGATTAGACATGTATTCTGAACATGTGGTGTGTTATTATTTCATATGAAATGTTAGGTGGTGGGTTTCAGTTGTGTAAATTATTTAACAAGGGGCAAAAATACAATCCTGATCTTTAAAGAAAAAACTCTTAAGGACTCATTACTAAATGACCATTGCCTAAAATGGAAGTGGTAGCTCTCTCTGAATCTTAAAATACAGATGCAGTGTCTCTGTTGGTTTTACACTCTGAACATTCCTGTGGGTTATGACAATGGTTGGAAATTTTGGCTTTTAACAAAATGTTGGCAGAGAACTCACAGAGTTTTGGAAAATATTGCATGGAGTTCTACTTAAATACTCTCTTAGAAGTACATAAGTTATCATTAAATTGTTGGCCACATTTGTTTTGCTCATCATAAGAGTCTTCTAGAAGTTCAGTTTAATACCTTTTCTATCCATTTTACTTGTGTGTGAAATGGAGTAATTGATGACTGTCTTTATAACAAGTTTGCTGTGATTACTCTTTAATGTGATCATGTAGATACAGAAAAAAAATTATTGGACAATACATAACTCGTGCCCATATTTTAGGCAATAGTCTAGTTTGAACAAGATATCTCTAAGAGCCACATCTATATATTATCTATATCTACTTGTATATTTAAATCCATGTACCTGTATATAGCATGTGATACTCATTCATAGTTTACATATTTTTGGAGGGAGTCCTGTGAGCTAGTATTGAATTCTTATATCAGTTTTGCTGTATGATTGCTGATGACATAAGGGAGGAAAATAACATTCTTTTCGTAATAGAGATTTTTTCTTTTCTTTCTCTAGGATTTCAAATGTTAATAGTGAATGTTAATGTGAAAATAGCCCTTCAAAAATGCGTATATAACTTCTTTACTACTTAACAAACCACAGAGTTCCAAATGGTTAAGTATATGTGTAAATAAATATTGCTACTTGAGTTCATATTTTGCATATGCTAATGTCTTCCGAAGGATCACCTAAACCTGAAAGAGAACAATTTAAATGTGCATTAGCCTAATACAATGCTATAATGAAGATCGTACCTCATCCTGGATGCTGTTGAGAACAGCAAGGAGTCTTGACTTGTCAATTTACTTAAACAAAGAGTGAAATTTTTGCTTTTAGGCTTACGGTTCAAGCTGAATGTCCAATGCATTTGGAGGATTTTCCTATGGATGCTCATTCATGTCCTCTGAAATTTGGCAGCTGTAAGTATGGGGATGAAGATACATATTTTGGGTCTGTCAAATCAAGGGTAGGCAGCAGCATTGCTTCCCTGTACAGTTGCTTCTCATTCTGTGGAATGCTTAATATTTGCCCCAAAAGGCATAGAAGTAAAAGGCTTGCTGGTTTTACTCAAGGAACTAATTGGCTAGCCCAGTTGTACTCTCAAATATCATTGTATTTTAATCACAGAGTTTAAAATCTCGCTTGCTTTACTGCTAGTAAAGAACACCGTGTGTTTCTATACATGGATAAAGGTAGTCCAAGAGCTCCTAATGAAGGTCAAGACCATGTCATTTACCTTCTTTTCCAAGCTCCTTAAAAATGCAAAATACATTTTTTTTTGTAACTAAGAATGAACTGTAAAGGATAGATTCTATTGTTTATTAAGGTAGTAATCAGCCTGTTGCAAGTGGCAGGCACAGAAGCCGGATCTGTGCTATTATTATCTTCCTATTTTCCAACTAATGGAAAGGATTTTTAAAAATTTCCTAAAATAAACTTGAAGGAGATGATGTAACTGGATTGCTATGTTTAGGCACCTTGTGCTTACATAAAATATTTTAGAAAAGGCTCTGTGCATTTGGCCATTCTCTAGGTCACTGAGGTTATATCTTGTATGTCAAGCAGAAACATTCATTCTCCTGGAATAATTGAAAAGAGGGAAGGTCAAATCATCTCCCTAGGCCCACATTTAGGGCAAGTTCACGATAAATCCACAGACACAGCTCTAAAGCAGCTTCTCTCTTGTGTTAGCATGTCCTATCACCTGACCTTTTCAGAAACCTTGCTCTTTCTGGTATCCCCATCTTTATCCATGCAGGGCACCTTTTGACTTTTCGTTCGCTTGAACAAAAATGCAGTTCCCTTACCTGGTTAAAAATATGTATGATTGAATAGATGCCTTCACCCCACAGACTATCAAGTGAAAGAAAAGAGAAGAGAATGATGGCTAAGATGAATGCAAACTCCTCTAATTATTTTGATGACCATGGTTTCATGGAATGAGAAGTTCAGTCTTGTTTGTTCTGTTCATTCTTACAAAAGGTGTCAGCTCTCAATTTTCTTTGCGAATCTCTTCTTTGTTTAACTACAAAGCCTTCTTTTATTGTCATGGAAACCATCACTTCAATACTGGCATTTTTTTCCAAAATTATTTAAGATAGTCAATCATGTTATACAACGTAAACATGATGCGGAAAAAAACTACAGCAGATGCAGCAGAGAAAAACTCATTTGCATTACATAAATGGCATTAAAGAGAAAATTGAAAAGCCTTGCTAACCAAAGGAAATGATTTATTCGAAATGCAGTATTGGTATAAGAAGGAAAGGAATTTTTCAGTGGACAAGTTATTGCCATTAAGGCACCAAATATAAATGATGTGATGTCTCAATTCTGAATATTAAATAAATATGCCTGAAAATAGTTTAAATAAAAATTTAAAATCCCTTGTCGTGTAGCCACAAAGTAGTGAAATGCATGCATGACTTTCTTTTTTTTATTTTATTTATTTATGATAGTCACACACAGAGAGAGAGAGAGGCAGAGACATAGGCAGAGGGAGAAGCAGGCTCCATGCCCTGGGAGCCCGACGTGGGATTTGATCCTGGGTCTCCAGGATCGCGCCCTTGGCCAAAGGCAGGCGCCAAACCGCTGCGCCACCCAGGGATCCTCATGCATGACTTTCTGTATCTAGAAGCAATATAGACAACACACAGAGTTTATTGTTAGGAATTCTCTTAGTAATTGCTTTTTGTTTCATTTTCTTCATGTTTATTTTCTGACACATTGACAATTTGATTTGTATATTCTTTTACTTATCCTTGCCAAGAGTAGGTGGTTGATAACTAAGCGTTTAAAAAAATGGACTTTAGGGGGCACCTGAGTGGCACAGAAGGTTAAACATCTGATTCTTGATTTGGCTCAGGTCATGTTCTCAGGGTCTTGAGATTGAGCCCTGCCTCAGGCTCTGCACTCAGAGCATGGAGCCTGCCTGAGAATCCCTCTCTCCCCCTCTGCCCCACCTCCCCGTTCACACCCATTCTGTCTCTTTCTCTGTCTCTCAAAAAAAAAAAAAAAAAAAAAAAAGCTGTGCATTAAGTATGGTGTAATAGATTAATTAACAAGCTAATCCAAACCTTATAATGTTAGCACAACAGATTTTGACAGAAGTAGCCATGACTTTTTCTTCTAGTCATTTATTTCTCTCTTGCTTAAACGCTCCCTATAATGATAGAATTTCTGGAAATTTATCTTTGTTCTTAAATTAAAGGAGCATCTTTTTGTATGTTTATAATTTTGAATTCATGTTTATTTTGCTTTATTTCTGTTGCCTCACATCTTTATATAGCCTCTTGCTGTTTAACATGACTTAAAAGTTCCTAAATGGGAGTCTGGCTGTATTCTGTGCATTAGTCAAAAAAAATATAAATCGTCTTCGGGGATAAAATTAATAATTAGAAATGATTTGGGGATTTTTTTTCTGGTTGGCAAATATTAAGAATCAGTCAGTATGCATTTGATGTTCAATGCAGATTAGGACTTGAAAATGGCTTATGTAACAGAATTAAATGGAATTATTTAATGAAAATCTAACTTAGGGATGGAATTTATAGTGAGATTTGTACAACAAACTATCTTTCTCTGCTTTTATACTTTACTGAAAAACACTGCAGTGGTCTCCTGGCTTATATGTGTGTTGGTGGACTGGGAGTGCCTCTAAGCTGCATTACATGACTTTCTGCTCTATCTTCTCTCACCAGACTCAAAATCTAAAAACCATATTCCTGTCTAACTAATAAAATGCTATAATTGCTTTTTCATAGGAGACACTGGGAGTATCAGTCATCTTCTTTAACATATTCTTGAGCTATTATGCAGATTTCCATGAAAGTAAATAACAATTAAAAGTAAATAACATAATTAAAATAGTATGGGTTTATTGATTAATCTAGCAGGAATGAACTGAGAACTTTCTCTGGGTGACAGGCTCTGTACTAGGTGCAAGGAGTGTAGACATGAACAAATCCCTGCTCCTCAGTATCTCACTAGTTTCTTGGAAATGTCACTGCATTTGTGGGATTCCATTTTCTCTTATTTATGTTTAAAAATAAACATCAAAATTCAGAAGTGGAATCATTATACTTAAAAGGTTCATAATTTATTAATATTCACAACTACTGATGTGCATTTATAGGGAGAAAAAAACAAGCCACTTAATGATCTGCAAATGGATTGCTAGTTATCCACATTACTAATGTTGCTTATTTAATCCTAGCAGCAGAATCATCAATGATCAACTAATTGGAATTAATACAAATTTAGACCTTGGAGTAACTAGAATTCATCCATATGCAAATATAGGAATATATTTGTTATTAAAAAATATATGTACACACATATAAGGATATGCACATACACATAATTTTGTTTTTAGAGTCCTATTTCAAAAATCGTTCTACAGAATATAATTTAATTATGGATATAGGTGAATATGTGTATGATGAAAACAGTATTTCACTGTTACAACATTGAGTAGCAACATGCAGAACCCTGACAACATTGTAGTAGGTCATTAAAAGACCACCCAACAAGTAAGACACGAACTCATAAATATTCACTTTATTGTGACTGATGCTTAAATGTGAATTGGTCTGTGATCGTAGGCCTTGGCTCAAGGTAAGGAGCAGGGCCATCCCAGAACAATGTTATCAACCTGGAAAACTTGTAGATGGCAGGTAAATGAACTTTTCCAGAGTCCCAGAGATCTAAGGGCAGAGATCTTGCTGGAAACAGCTAGTCGTTTCTCTCTTTCAATTGAGAACGTAGCTGTGATGCTGAATTTGCTCAAGAACCAAGAGTACCTAGTACTTACAACGTTCCCATGAGCAAAAGTTCATAGAAGTTCTTCAAAAAGTCAGTAGTATAGTGAGAATTGACTGTTAATTCAACTGTGGAGAGACTTCCTGCATGGAGAGGTCAGCTGTCTCCCACTGGGACACACGGGCATGAAGGAGGTGCCAGGGCCAGAGAATGGCTAAGACAAGATATACTTCCTGCCCTCCAGTGCTAGAATCATCTAAATTCTGCTAAGTTGTTCATCTTTGACCAAACAAATCAGAAGGTTATATCTGTTTGAGTGTTGTCTCCTGCCAATCCATAGCTGGGGTGCTGTGAAAGTATAGTCCAGCGAGGCCTGTGTGCATTAATTTTAAAATGAACATGTTTTAAGGACTATTTATATCTTGATGAAACTATAGCACCATTTTTACATGTTACTGGGTGAAGGCTTTGAAGAAAAACCTACAGAACCAAATACAAAGATGGTACTTAAAATAAATACAATGCATTTTGTCAGTATTCTCATATGATAATGTTACTTTTATGTCCAGAGAGTGGTATCATTTTGAATTATAAATACTTCATGAGTGATTGCTATTCCCAAGTAAACCATTTAAATGGGCTTTAGCCATTTATAACCTGGATCAAGGTAAGGTTACTCCAATGTCTTCATCTATGACTTTGGGACTATGGAGGATATTTTAACCATCGCAGGGTGCAGTGGTTTTTGCAGGCTCTGAAGAGGAATTTGCTGTTCATTTCTCAAAGTGGTTACAATGAAAATACTCTATGATCATGATTTTCTCTCTTGGTCTGCTTCACACTGTAAATATTGAAAATTGTAAATTTCAAAGATTTTTTCTTTTACTTTACAAAATATGATCTGTATAATCAATTTTTATAATAGTGATTCTATGTAATATATAACCTTTGATGTTGCACTTTATTGGTAGTTCTTACTAAGTGCTTAATTTTTTTTTTCTAATTTCCTACAGATGCATATACAACCTCAGAGGTCACTTATATTTGGACTTACAATGCATCTGATTCAGTACAAGTTGCTCCTGATGGCTCTAGGTTAAATCAGTATGATCTGCTGGGCCAATCAATTGGGAAGGAAACAATTAAATCCAGTACAGGTTAGTAAAATGACCCTGAAAAAATAGTTTCTAAGAAAATTGATGGGTCAGAGTCACTGAAATATATTAGTTTACTTAAAAAGTTTTGGCCTTGGAGCCCAAGAACTAGTAGCATAGATTGTAGGAGCTTTTTAGATATTTACAGTCTCAGACCTGACCCTTTATGAAATCCAGATCTACATTTTAACAATATTCCAAGGAGATGTGCATAAAGTTTGAGAAATGCTGGTCTAAAATAAAAATTCAAAAAGTGCCTGTCTTTTTAGACAAGCCAATTTTACCTTCAACCAATATCACAATTTTCCTAGTTTTTGAAATCTTTTCCTTCTATATTCTGGATAACTTGTGACTATTCAACACTTGATTTATGGATCATTACTACTGGCCTGTGTGGGAAGAAAGCTGATGCCCTTTCTAAGGGCCACACTCATCTAAGAAAAAGCAGCCGTGTTGAACTGATGACTTTACCTCCGGCAGATATAACCCCAGAGAGCAGAAAGGAGGGTAGTTCTCAGGATTAGATGGAAATGACCGCAGCGGATGAGAGTAGACATACAACACTGAGAGATTCAGAATTGGTGACAGGGTCAACAGTGGAAAATTTGGGCCCAAAGACTGGATCCGTCTTAGAGATGCAGCCAGACACTGACACTTTAAAAAGCCAGAGAGTTAGAACAATCAAAGCAGAGGCTTAAAGTTGGTTCCAGTGGGGATGTGAGACCTGAGCAAGTAAGATAATTTATGGCCAGAGAGCCTTTGTGAATCCTGTATCTCCTCGGTCAGGGAGCATGACCTGGAGAGAAAAACAGATGTCGTACCTTGGACATGTAGTACAAGTTTCTCGGTAATATTAAGTCTCTTTTAAATATTCTTGCTGTGTTAAAGAGGCACTTAAAGGTTTATATTTTTCATGTCGTATATGTGATAAATTCTTTTTTTTTAAATCAGGGACTGTTCTTTCTCAACTCTGTTCTATTTCCAAAATGTTCAAACTATTGAGTATTACAGTTCCTTAAGCTTCTTAAATTTTTTCTTCTAGGTGAATATACCGTAATGACAGCTCATTTCCACTTGAAAAGAAAAATTGGGTATTTTGTGATTCAGACATATCTGCCTTGCATCATGACTGTCATTCTCTCCCAAGTGTCATTCTGGCTTAACAGAGAATCTGTGCCTGCAAGAACTGTGTTCGGTGAGTGAATAGCTACACACGTCGTTGTGCCCCGCATTATGTTTTGTAGCATACTTTCAAAAGCATTCTCTCTCTTGATAACTCACACCAATGATGTGTGGTGTGTGGAGCAGGGCAGACTGTCTCCACCTTGTAGATGAGGAAGCTGAGCCTCAGGGAGGCAAAATATGGAGTCAGGGTCACACTGTTAATAAGACATGTAGACACCACTCAGATCTTCTCAAAATGCATTTGGTCTTCTTTCTGTTTCACTCTTCTTTTCATTTTGCTTTTCGTTACTTGCCTTCATGTCAGGATAAGGAGAATAGTCTTAGAGGCTTTGATTTGGAGCATAACAGTGCTATATATCTAGGCCTTCTATGTTTATTTTTGCTTTGTTTTGCTTTTAGAGGGACAAAGATGATCTTTGTATTTCCGGTTAGAGAGAACGGGAAGAGGGGGAAAAGATCCCTCACTGACCACCACTAGTGTGTTTGATAAAAAAGCTAATTCTCTTGTTTTAAACCATGCAGGGGGCAGGGGTCTGCTTCTCCCTCTGCGCCTTCCCTCATTCATGCTCTCTCTCACTCACTCTCTCAATTTCTCTCTCTCTCTCTCGAATAGATAAATAAAATATTCAAAAAAATAAAACAAACCATGCAGGAGAATGACTGCTTTTTGGATGAATGAACTAGGCTGAAACATTTTGTGCAAAGTAGACTGCCTTTTTGTGTGTGGCCACCTCATTCTTTTAGGAAAGTTTTATTGAGAATCCACTCAGTTGGATATTGCACCAGGCTCTAGGGCTCAGATATATATAAAATACAGTCCTTACTTTCAAGCGATTCAGTATAGTGGAGGGCAACAGAAAAGGCAGAAAGATAATAGCAACACAGATTAGTGCATTGTAAAAGAGGCACATACAAGCTGTTACAAGGTAACGAGAACTTTTTAAGTAGCTTAAATCTTTAACGTTTGAGCTAAATCTCTTATTTATTTTTTTTAAAGATTTTATTTATTTATTCATCAGAGACACACAGAGGCCAGGGACACAGGCAGAGGGAAAAGCAGGCTCCATGCCGGGAGCCCGATGCAGGACTCAATCCCAGGACCCCAAGGTCACACCCTGAGCCAAAGGCAGATGCTCAACCACTGAGCCCCCCAGGTGCCCAGTCTCTTTCTTTTTAGTTAAGTTTTTTACCTTAATTCCAGTATGATTAACATAACAGCATTATATTAATTTCATGTGTATAATATAGTGATTTAACAATTCTGTATACATCATTACTCAGTGCTCGTCATGGTCATGATAAGTGAACTCTTAATTCCCTTCACGTATTTCACCCCCCCCCATCTAACTCCCCCCTGATATGCTTTATTTTAAATGAGTGCCCTCAGTTCTAGTTATTGGGCTGAGGCTTGAAGGATGAGTGGGAGTTTCTCAGACAGATGAGACGAAGCAAAAATCCTAGCTTAAAAGGTTCCGATTGTGCAGTAACATCAAGGGATGAAAGCACAGAGTGTGCTCAGTGACAGTGAGCTGTTTCACTGTCATTGCAGATACATTAGACAGAATTATAGTTTGAAGCCTAGATGAGAAGAGCCTTGTAAGCCATGCTAATGCAGTGTACCTTTATCTTATAGGCTATAGCAACCCATTTTGGTATTCTGAAGGTATAAATATGTAAAACTTTTAGAACAATGCCTGACATTTAATATGTACTACATAACATTAGCTACTCTTTTTATCATTGCACAAAGATCAGTTTGATTTTCAACACTAGCAATGAATAATTCAAAAGGAAATTAAGAAAATAATTCTATTTACAGTGGCATCCAAAAGAATAAAGTGCCTAGGAATAAATCTAACCAAGTAGGTAAAAGACTTGTCCATCCATGGAAAACTGTCAAACTTTGCTGAGAGAAATCAAAGAATACCTGATTAAATACCTAATTAAAAAACAAATTAAATAGGAAAGATATCCCATGTTCATGGATTAGAAAACAATACTATTAAAATGGGAATAATCTCTGAAGCGATCTGTAGATTCAGTTCAATACCTATCGAAAGTCCAGTGGCCTTTTTTTGCAGAAATAGAAAAATCCAGTCCTCAGATTCATTGGGAATTGCAAGAGGCTTCAAATAGCCAAAAGAATATTGATAAAGAAAAACAAAGTTGGTGACTTCAGACTTCCCAGTTTCAAAACTCAGCACAAAGCTGCATGAATCAAAACAGTGTGGTAGTGTCATAAGGGTAGATGTATAGGTCAGTAGAATAAAAGCAAGGTAGAAACAAACTCAGATGTCATGGTGAATTGATTTTCAACAATGGTTATTGTTAAGACCATTCTATGGGATTTTTCAGCCCTTACCAGCAGCTAGATGACCACCATATGCAAAGGAATGAAGTTGGACTTCTACCTCACTCCAGATACAGCAGTGGAAACCATAAAGCTATTAGAAGAAAACATATGGCAAATCTTTACTATCTTAGATCTAGCAATGGAGTCTTAGATTTGACACCAAAAGTATGAGTAACAAAGAAAAAAATAAATAAATTGGATTTCATTAAAATTGAAAACTTTTATGCCTCAAGGAACATTATCAAAACTGTGAAAAGACAACTTACATATGGGAGAAAATATTTGCAAATCGTATCTCTGATAAGAATTTAATATCCTGACTGAATAAAGAATTCTTAAACTTCAAAGATAAAAAAACCAAAAGCTAGATTTAAAAAATGGGCAAAGAACTTTAATAGACATTTTTCCCCCAAAGATAGTATACAGCTGGCAAACAAGCACATAATGTGATATGAAACATTCTTGTACATTAAATAACTATAAATAAAAACAACAATAAAATACATTCCACATGCACTGGGATGGCCATGGTAATAATAAAACAAAACAAAAGACAAGAAATAAGCATTGGTGAGGATGTGAAGAAATAGAAATGCTTTTATATTGCTGGCAGGGAAGGTAAAATGATGCAGCCTCTGTGGACAACTCTTTGGCACTTCCTTGAAAAGTTACACATAGAATTCCCATATGACCCACCAGTTCCACCTTGAGGTATATACGCAAGATTAGTGAAAACATATGTTCACATGGAAACTTGCACACAGATGTTTATCTCAGCATTATTTCTAATAGCAAAAAGTAGAAACAACCCAGATTTCCTCTCATGGATGAATGGATAATCAAAATAATCAAAATGTGCTTTATACTCACAATAGGATATTATTCACCCATAAAAGTGATTAAGTACTATTAGGATGCTACAATGTGGGTGAACTTCAAAAACATGATATTGAGTGAAAAGAAGTGGACACAAAAGGTCACAGTGTATGATTCCTTTCATAAGAATTATCCAGTACAGGCAAATCCATAGAGATGGACAACAGTGCCGTGATTGCCAGTAGATGGAGGCAGGAAAAATGGGGAGTTACTACTTAATAACAGGATGTTCTTCTAGGGTGATGAAACTTTGAAACTAGAGAGAGGTGGCATTGGCAGAGACTTGTGGATGCATGAATGCCACTGAATTGTGCACTTTAAAATGGTTGATTGTGTACTTATGTATTTCAACTCAGTAAAATAATTTCAAAAACTCATGAGTTAAAAAAAAAAAAAAGGCAAGGAATGAGCATTTGGACTTCCCAAGATTAGACTCATAGGTATCTTTTCAGGTACCTATTTCCAAAATTGCAAATTTTTGAACCAAAAACAACAACAGCATCAAAAAATGATGAGGCCAAAAATAAGAGAAAATTTCCATTCAGATGGTTTAAACGAGAAGGTTGCATGATTTTCAGAGCACAAATAATACAGAAAAGAAATTTTAGGAAAAAATTACATATTTGATGTTGAATGGATCTTCCAGAAAGATCTAAATTTTTATTTAAATATGTAACAAGTCAGATATGATAAAATAATGAAGTATTTGTTTAATAAAGGTTGTGAAGAAAATACTGAGGCAAATAAAGACTGAGATTTCATAGCATAAATCACATAGATGCATATGTTTAAAGAGGCCAATAGTAGTCTACTTGAACAGAGATGAAGAGGTGAATCAATATTTGACTTTGAATGAATAGAATGTGTTAGTGTCAGGGCTGCTACATTGGACTATGACAAATGTACACGAGTTTTTAAAGATTGGTTATAAAAGTAACGTGTAAAGTTAAAATTCCAGGCTCTATTTGAAGGCATAAATTTTATATGAATTTACAGGGGTGAGGACCCAAAAGTCAGATTTTCACATCACTTGAAACTGGTAGGTGATAAGAGCATTTTGAGTATTATCTCCACAAGTTATTCTCTGTAAAGTTTGTAATAAATGCAATTCCATGTGAATGTAAAAAATAAAAGATAAATGAAAATCTTACGTCTTGCCTGGAATGGGGCTTGAAAGCTGCCCAGCCATCCTACTCCAGAGGATCATCTCCCAATCTTTGAACCATCATCTGATTTATACATAACGGTTACCGAGGCCAGGTCTCTACCGTCTTTAAATTTCTCTCTCTGAATTCGTGGTTTACAAGCTAGGGAGAGATCGTTCAATCATCTGCCCTCCTCAGGCCTGTACTGCTTTCTTTGACGGATAACCCACCCACGTGAAAAACTACTACAGTTAAGAGAAAGATGTCAAATTGTTCAACCTTTGAGATCTGGCTTCATGCTGTGAACAGAATAAGAAAGCAGAGACAACAAGACAGTAGGTAGGCAGAGGAGATGAAATCACAATGCACATCCCTTGGTATTAGAGACTTGGTTCCATTATATTGGGTTTTATCTATTCAGTTTTTGTGGCTGTAGAAGCCAGCTTGATTTTTTTCAAAGGGACTGCCTGTGTATCTCGGAATGATAAAAGCCTCCTTCGACTTCCTCTGAGTGTTCATGCCCAGTGCATTCATTGCACATCAATAAAATACTTGTCGAGCATCCATTTATTAGCACTGTTCTAGATGTTTGGGGTAAGTCCCTGAATGAAAACGGAACAAAATCCCCTTCGTGACGAGGTAACTGAACCTCTGTTGTCGATGGTGTAAGGAAGCACCTGGGAGACTTTTACCCTTACACCTGGGTTTTGTGCTGTCCAGGCCCCTGTGAGTAGACTCTGCATTTCCAGTATCCCAGCCTCGTTTTGTCTTTCTATAAACAGATACATTCCCCTATTTTGTGAAATTGCGGCCCTGGTCCTTTTAGTTGATTAATGTCCATTGGCACTTTATATAAATGAGAGATAATCATAACGAATTTGCCAATTATTATGTCCACATTTGAATCCAGATCATTTTTCGAATTTACGGAGAAGTTATGAATATAGGACTATGTTTATGTATGAATATATGAATAAGCTTTCCTATAAGAAAAGTGTACTAGTATTTTTGTGTTATTTTGTATTTTGGCTACCTTCTCATGTCCTCCCTTGGACTTCTCTGGTGTGTGTACATGGGGTTGAGGGAAGGGAGAGAAAGGGAGGGAGAGAGCTCTCTGGTGTGTCTTATTATAAGGACACTGACCCTATTCGACCCTAATTGAATCAGGACCCCATCCTTAAAACCTCAATTAATTTTAATTACTTCCCTTAGAGACTCCATCTCCAAATACAGCCACACTAAGCATTAAGGCTTCAACATGAATTTGGGAGGGTTGTAAACATTCAGTCTGTAACACTGCAGTAGGCTTTTTACTGTTTCTTGCTTCCACTCTTGTGGGACTTGGTTCCCAACATGGTGGCCAGATGGATACTCTTCAAAATGTAAGTCAGATCATGTCAACCCTGTTCTCTGAACCCACTGGCTCCCCAGTGTACTCAGAGTGAAAATGAAAGGCCCTTCAGAGGTCAGGAAGTCCTAATGCAGCATGAACTCCCTCCACCTCCAAGCTCTACTTCTGCTACCTTCCCGTCTCTTCAGCTTCCCCTAATATGCACACTGGCCTCTCCCTTATGAGCAGGACAATCATTCACTTAGGGGTTTTGTCTCTTCTCTCTGCTTGGACCTCTTCCCCCGTCATCCCCCTAACTCCACCCCCCAACCCCCACCCCAGATACCTGTGTTTCTCATTCCTTCCATTTCCTTAGGGCTTTTCTAAACTCTCATTTTCTCAGAGAAGACTACCTAACGGTCTAACTTAAAATTACCAACTGCTTCCCAATGCTGTTTCTGTTGCCCCAGCCTACTCTAATTTTTTCTCCATCACATGTATCATCTTTTAATATGTTATAGAAAAAATATATATATATTTTTTACAGAATTTGTCTCCCCCTCTAGAATTTAAATTTCAGGAGTGCTGTTATTTTTGCCTCTTTTTAAAGCGATAGAAAATAAGTTGAAACAAAAAGCAAGTGCAAAATGATTTTAGGTAGATGATCGATAAATAGGTGGGCAGATGAGCACATACATTTCTGAGTTCGACAGAGGTAGATTGGCAAAAGCACAACCAAACAAACTAAAAGATGGTTCCCCGATTCTTTAAATTTGGAAGTCAGAGGAGGATTTCCCAAAGAAGTCTGAATGAATGACCCGTGGAAAGAAAAAGTAAATGGAAATTACCCATTGCAGTTGGCTAGCCAACTGTGTTTAGAAGGAGCTCAGTGCAGGGGGCTGCAGCCATTCTGATACTAATTGCAAGATGATAGGGTTCCCCAAACTACCCTTGGTTTTGAGAATTCACTAGAATGTACAGAATGTACTGAAAGCTGTTACTCTCACAGTTGTGGCTTATTACATGGAAAAGATCCAGACTCAAGTCACCCAGGGGAAGAAGCATGGGGCCTGGGCGGTGTCCAGATGCAGCTCTCCTGTCATCCTTTTCACACAGAGCTGTGGACAGCGTCGCTTTCCTGGCATTGATGTGGGACAGCGGGTACAGAGCGTGTTTCACCAGGAAGGCTCACTTGCACCATGGTGTCTGGAGTCCTTGCTGGGGCTTTGTCACATGGGCATGATTGACTAGTCCTGTGGCTGAAGTCCAGTTCCAGCTGCCTAGGAGGATAAGCTTGTGCGGCCTGGTGAAAACACACAAAAGCACCTAGAGCCAGTTGTTACTGGTTGGCTGGCCCAAAGCCCCAGGCCCACTAAGCCCCCCCTCTAAGGTCTATCAAAGCCTAGAGATTCCCTCCCAGAAGCTGGGGGCCAAGTCCAGACCTCTCTCAGGGGCAAGGTTGAAATTCTTTATTAAACATACAGTACACATTATGAAACCGGATGTTAAATATCTAATTATTAAGATTGTCATTTTGAGTCATCACTATATCTGCTTACGTCACGCCCTTATCAATACGGTCTCTCGTTTTCTTCCTCCCTTCTTGCATTCTGACCTTCCCTTTTATCCTGTGTCCTTCATCACTGTCCGATTCTCTCAACATTCAGCATTCCTTTCCTTTCACCAGCATGTCCAGCAAGTCCTTTAGTATCATAAACATCTTTTTGGCAGTGGAATTGATGAGTGGAAGACATGCTTCTTTTTGTGGTTCCAGAAAGCCCTGCCCAGAATGGGCTCTGTGCACCTAGCATGTGACGCACAGACGCATACTGAAGGTGGTTGTAAAATTGGTACATAAGGACATTCCACTGAAATGTTGAGGGAACAGTCATCCGTCAGGCAGAAAATTCCCTGATAATGAGATGGTTGTCATTTTAATAAAGAGAATCGTGACCTGAAGTAGATTAGATCTGAACACAGACTCTTTTTCTTTAGTAATAAAGCAGCTAACACTATTGAGTGCTTACTGCATATTTGAAAAAAAATAAATATATATGTGGCACCAGGAACAAAGAGGGTATCTCTCAGGCCCTGTCTGCACTTCTAGACTGAGCAAGTGTGTAGCCTTTCTGAACATGTGCTGGCTACCTCATCAAGGGGCGCAGAGGATCCGTGAAACAGCACGTGCCCAGGGGTTCTCAAGTCTTAAAGAAAACATAGAAACAAAGAAAACATAGAAAACATACCTTTCCTATATACTTCATATACTCAACAAACAGCAAGTCTGAGTATTTCCTGAGAACCTGGGATATTGTAGGTTGTTCTCTGAATCCAAGGGGCATGTGTGTGTGTGTGTGTGTGTGTGTGTGTGTGTGTGTGTGTGTGTTTGCAGCACCTGCTGACCCGGGGGCCGCCCTCCGTCGGCCACTGCTGATTAGGCCAGTGATGAGTCAAAATACACTAATAGACCATGGCCAGGAAAATTAGAGAGCCTTGCTAGTTCTGCTCTAGAGGCAGCTTTAGAAGTTGTTTTTGGAATAGAGGTGGCCCGGTTAAGCTTGATTGATGAGGATTGAGGAGAATGAGCTATGAGCAAGGGCACCGGGAAAGAACTGAAAGTGTGTGCTAGTGTTTTGTCTGTTTTTTTGTTTTTTTTTTTTTTTTTTTTTTTTAATTTTTAGACTTGGTCCAGGATGTGCAGATATCACTTCAATGCAGTTATAACTCTTCAAGTCATTAGAGCAGCCTATCCAATCCTATTTCTACCCTGAAATCTCATAATAATGAGGGAAAAAAAAGTTCTATATAATCACATTATTGAGCCCCGTCTGTTGGTCGTATACTCTCGTAGACACTTCACATTGACTCATTATTTAATTTTGAAAACAAAACTCAACAAAACTCGAGTTAAGAAATTAATTGTCCCCCTTTTCCAGACAAGAACATTGAAGGTATGAACCTGGAGGTATATAAGCAACCCTTTCGTTATCAGTAGGTCAGAAACAAAGAAAGAGTTTGACCTTCCAGCTCTCTGATTCCAATGCTTTCCCATTTTCTACTGCCTCGTTAGGTTGTCAAATTACTTTTTCATTCTTTTCCCTTTTTCTTTTAGAGCCCGAAATCAGAAATAATGCTGGGCGATTGCTTCTTACATGGGTAATTTCTGTTTGAGAGTCAGGCTTACTAAAAACATAGGTCAGAATTTGAGGTGAGTCTTCACATGTGAATTTGCTACTTACTATTAGGATCAGCAGCTGCTTATTGAGGTGTTCTGGGTACTTGGCCCTATTCCTTGCCCTGAAGTTGATCCCATCCGATTATGGTACAGCAGTTAATACACTGAATGACTTTCCAAGTTCATTTCTTCCAGGTGACGTATTCTGTATTTTTTTTAAAGATTTTATTTATTTATTCATGAGACACACACACACACACACACACACACACACACACACACACACACAGAAGCACAGGCACAGGCAGAGGGAGAAGCAGGCTCCATGCAGGGAGCCTGACGTGGGACTGGATCCCAGATCTCCAGGATCATGCCCTGGGCTGGAGGTGGCGCTAAAATGCTGAGCCACCCGGGTTGCCCCATATTCTGCATTTTTAAGCAAAATTAACCTGGTTAATCCAGGTCTTTAAAAGTATAGCTTCTCAAAATAGCATCACCTTGGTCATTAGAAACTCCTGTTTAATCTTAGGTGAAGAAATTTGATTATTGCTTTCGACTGCGGTCTTTAAAAAAGCATTTCTCTATAATTTACATTGTCTTGGAATTCATCTGTGAAAGTTTGATAACCTTAGAGTGTATATGAGGGAGAATCCAGGTGTTTCAAAAGTGGGTTTTGTTTTTTTGTTGTTGTTTTAATTTTTTATGAATATATATTTTTCTTTCCTTAAGGTTTGAAATAACAGAATGGAAAAACAATGGCTTTTCTACTCTGATCATTTTACTGTTCATACAGGTTGAGGTCATTAAATATTTAGTTTCACTATAGCAGAATTTTGAGTGCATATTTATCCTCCGTTTTTAAACTCTCAAGAAAATTCAAGTTATTATCTATTTTCATGTATCCTAGGCTTTGAAGGAAATGATTTCCATTTGGATGACTTTTTTGTGATAAAAAAATTTTTAATACTGCATTATTCATCAAAAGTAACATAGTATCTCCCCAGTTAAATCACCTCAGGAGGCTATAAGAAATCACCAAAACTATTAACATTTGAACAGTCACTCTGCATTTTTATGGCAATGCAATTACAAGACTGAAATAGTAAAAGGACTTGATAACAATGGAGGGTTTACACAGGCTAGTGTTTTATGTAGTCTCCTGTTCTTTTATTGTCTTATTGTCATCCTACTGAATATATTATTTTCTTTTAAATTCATAAAATCGGAATATTACTGTCTTAGTTCAAGCTGCTTCAACGAAGTACATGGACCGGGTGGCCTGTAGACAATAGGAATTTATTTCACACAGTTTTGGAGGCTGGAAGTCTGAGACCAGGATGCCATCACGGCGGGGTTCTCACTTGTGGATTGTCAGCCTCTCATTGTGTCCTCCCATGGCTGAAAGAGAGCTAGGTCTCTGGCCTCTTCTTAAAAGGGCACTAATCCCATTCATGAGGGCTCCACCTTTATGACCAAATCGCCTCCTAAAGGCTCTACCTCTGTCACACTGGAGATCAGATTTCAACATAGAATTTGAGGAGAATACAGACACACGGTCCATAATCCTTACTGTGATATGTAGCAGTGACACCAGACTGGAGTTTCATGGGTAATGGAGTAGAGTTATGGGGATCCCAGAATGATATTCCTGGCAGGCTGCATTCAACAATTTTTAGATCCAGCTTTACTTTAATCCAGAACTTCCATCTCATTCCTGACACTATTTGAGCTTAGATGTGAACCATACTAGGCTTCTTAGAAATCACCTCTCAAGTGTAATAGATGATGACTGATGGGTAGTTCTTGTAAGAGATTGATCTTAAGCCATAATGATGCCCCTGAATCCATTTGATAGCAAAAGGCGATCAAATTGTGCCTAATCAAGGAGATCAGTCCTGTCCTTTTAGAAATCTAGGAACTGGGTAGTTCAGTCATGAAGATGATGGGTTTAACAAGACCAGAAATAGATGTGAACCCACCCAGAAAACACTTGGGGCTTTCTTGGAACAATAGAAGGATGGAGGGGAATCTAGTTCAAAGCTTTCCTTTCTCTTCTTTTATAAACCGTGTCAATCTATTTCTCAAGGTAGGAAATGAATGAACTGAAGTAAAATAGCCCAAGGCTTTCTAGGCATCCCTTTAAGTAGCATAATCCCAGTGTCTTTTGATTTTATGTAAACCACCACTAGATGGGACTCTTGCATCCTTGGTTTGGATCTTAGCCTCTTGCTCCACACTCTGGGGCCTATTGAACTCAGCAGTAACAGGGAAGCTGTAGCGCTCTTTGTTTGACAGGTTCTAAATGGGATATTTGTTTATATCATTTAATGTTCCAGCATATAAAATTTATATTATAATTCCCATTTTAGAGATAAAGTCACTGAGGCTGAGAGATAGAGAGGGGAAAGGAAGAATTTAATATTTGTTGAGCAATTCTGTGTGCTGGGCATATATGTTTGGACCATCCTCCCAACATCTGTAAAAAAAATATATCATCTCCATTTTGCAGATGGGGCGGGGGGGCGGTTGCTGAAGATGAGCAGAGTCACCTAGCTGCTGTGGCAGGAGTGGAATCCAAACCCTCGCCTGATTTCAGTGCACATTTGCCTGGGTAGAGCCTCGTCTCAAGTAACCTAAATACTTTAACGCATGATATAAATTTAAAATTTATTAAGATCTGGGAATGCCTAGGTGGCTCAGTGGTTGAGCGTCTGCCTTCGGCTCAGGTCGTGACCCCAGGGTTCTGGGATCGAGTCCCACATCGGGCCTGCTTCTCCCTCTGCCTGTGTCTCTGCCTCTCTCTCTGTGTCTCATGAGTAGGTAGGTGAAATCTTATAATTAATTAATTAATTAATTAATTAAAAATAAAAAAAATATTAAGAGCCTAAGGGCTTCAGGGATGGAAGGATTAGATTCATGATGTTGAAAAATACACGCTATGGACATACAACTGACTATAGATTAGGCGTGTGACTTAGTAGTGTGGACTTTTGAGATAGACTGCTGGGTTGGCATCCCACGTCCTACTTGATAGCAGCATGATCTTCAGCAAGGTGCTCAACTCACGCGGCCTGTCTCCTCAACTGCAGATGAGGATGACAGTAATACGTCTCGTAGGCGCTTCCCAGTGGCACTTTTTATTACCCAATCTGGAGTAATAGAAGAATATACGGCTTATGTGCCAAAGACTTGCACTGTCTTTACATCACATTTATATCACAATGTTCTGATTAAAACTCTGTTTTATTTTAAAGCTGACTAGACTCTTAACTTGTATATTCCTTCCTGTAGAACTATATATAAGGTCCACTGCTGTTACTGTTCAGTCTTTAAAATTAGTTTTTTCAATCAGCGAACCCACAGCTAATGAGAATTCACTGTTGCCAGAGTCTTGAGTTAGGCGGCAGCAGTTTTAAAAAAACACAATGAGCCACATGCCCACAAGCCACTCAGAGTGTGGAGGAGTGAGACAGACGTGTAAATAAGTAAGCGAAGTGAAGGATTATGGGTGCCAAGAGAGAAATCTATTAAAATAAGGTAAGAGCAAAAAGAAGAAACAACTATATTTGAGGAGGAATCCTTCAGAGAAGCCCAAAGGGAAGGAGAATCAAGTTATGCCTTGCAAATTAGCATCGTGGAAAGGGCATATTCTAAGCAGAGGGACATAATTATCAAAAGCAACATGAAGCATATGGAGAACAACCAATTATTGACCGGTATATCGTAAGCATGGGATTCATTTCTTTGTAAGGATGATTAGATAGATAGAGAGGCCAGTTCATGTACAGCCCTACCTCTCCTGCTAAAGCCATGGAAACTGCTTGAAAGGTGTTTGAGCAAGGGGTTGAATTTGACATACCTGGGCTTGGGGTAGAGGACTATGGGGACTATTGGATAAATGCATTGAAATGGTCTGAAGGACACAGAGCAATTGTTAAGAGGTTATTGGCCTTGTCTGGGTGAGAAATAATAAAAGCATAAAATAGGACAAGAGTATTGGTGGAGAGGGAGTTACAGATTTGAGCGATCCGAGGGAGGGCGAGCATGCAGGACACAGTGCATCTGAAGGGGTGACAAATGTAGTCATTGCAGAACACGCCTAGATTTCTAACTGAGTGACTAGATAAATGTCATGTTGTTCCCTGCAGTAGAGAGTCATGGAAGACATAATAGGTTTTGGTTCAGTTGTGAATGTTTAAAAATTTGAGGCATCTGTGGGACTATCTCTGTCAGATTAGTGTAGTAGTTTTCGTTGGTGCCCATTTCCCTAGTCTTACCTTCCTCCATTCCATTCTACACAGTGCAGCAAAAGTGACCTTCCTAAAACTCGATTTCCTTATGTAACCCTCTCCTGCATGAAACCTTCCTGTGGCTCTACTTTGCAGCCACGGTCTGAACTTTTTACCATGATTACAAGGTCTTCATGAGGCCTCCCCTGCCACCGTGAGCCCACCTCTTCCTATGTTGACCTACATCAGACCTAGGAGCATGTTTTTTTCGTCATTAAATATATCTTCCCATCTCCTTTTATGTATCACTTCTTCCAGGAAGCCCTCTCTTACTCCAATATCTCGATAAGTATCCTTAGGTTGTCTTAGAGCACCCGCATATCTTCTCCATCACTTGTTATACTGTCTGTATAACATGCCTACCAATCATCGGCATCGTCTAGTAGGTTATATTCTCCTTGAGCATTTAATCTATGTTTTTTAAATATACTCACGTCTAACAAAGTGACAAGCCTAACATGTTTTTTAAAATTTATTTTTATTTTTATTTTTTTATGTAACATGCCTAACCAAGTAGACTGGTTCTACATTTTTAATGAAACAAATGTCGTATGGAAGGTTCAATAAATTTTTACTGACTCCATGTGGAGATATTCAGAAGATGGTCAGATATTTGGGTCTAGAGCTCATGAGTTGGGAGAGGATTAGGAAATGAGAATAAATGACGCTGTCAAGAGAGAGCAGTAACATAAGAAGAGTGGAAGAGCAGTATATTGCTTTGTGGAATATCAACAATTCAGTGACCAGTGCTGAAGGGAGAGCCTACAAAAAGAATGCAGGAAGAGTAGTTAAAAGATGCCGTGTGCGTGGGATACTTGCAGCTGTGGAATCTCTACGTAGATGGGACCAGGCTGTCTGCAAGTGGGGCTTGGGACCCCCTGGAAGCTGCACTGGCACAGCAAGCACGCTGACCTGGCTAGCAGGAGGCCAACGTCGGCGTGTTTGGGTTAGTTTTATTATGGAGCTTGGCATGTTAGAGGGTCCATACAAAACATCCCTTTCTTAACATTTTCGTAGGAAAATTTCTGAAGACCCACAAGCCTACGTCTGTCAGAGATGATCGTCTTTTAATTAGCTACAGCATACTAGAAATTGGTATTCTAGTGGTGTACACCAAATCAAGACTACCGTTCTCTGCCTCTCTTACTGCTCCGTGGAGTCGTATGACTCATCCTCAAAGACATAGGAGTAAAAGTCAGATGTCTAACTTTCCGTTTGTGGCCTTCAGCTCAGTGAAAAGGGTATGGCTCTCCTCCTTTCCCCTTCTGCTTGCTGGACTGCGGGTCGAGTGTTGGCAAGCTCTCCTGAACCTTCAGAATATGAGCAGCACCTTAAAAACGGCAGAGATGTAAGAAAGAGGAAACCTAGACCTTTGGTGCCAAGGCCATTGATGCCCTTGGATGTCTTATATGAAAATTGTTAAATGAAAGTCGGGAGGTGAGGGCTTTCGTTGCATTTTGTCTGCTTTCCTGCTTGCTCACTCCAGAGAGTAGTCTTTAGCTGGTGTTTAGCTTAATACCTTTTCCAAGACTTAACTGTAATGTTACATATATGTTGATATACATATTACATATATATGTCATGTGATGCATATATATATATATTTATTTAGCCGCCCTAAATATATTCTACATACTGTATGCACATATATATATATATATATATATATATAGTATTTCGAACAGAGTTATTGAGCACATAAATGTCTACATACAAACTGTGTTGCAATGATCATACATTGCTCCAATATTATTATTATTTTTTAAAGATTTATTTATTTATGATAGACAGAGAGAGAGAGAGGCAGAGACACAGGCAGAGGGAGAAGCAGGCTCCATGCAAGGAGCCCGACATGGGACTCGATCCTGGGACTCCAGGATCGTGCCCTGGGCCAAAGGCAGGCGCCAAACCACTGAGCCACCCAGGAATCCCCCCATTGCTCTAATATTAAATAATGCAAGGCATCCATCTCCCTAGTTACTGAATTCTGGAAAAAATCGCTGGTATCTGACTATTACTATGTATTTGTGTGTTTAGCTCCACACACACACAAATATACACATTCATTTCTGTGTCTGTATCCACAGAACTAGGTATATTTGCTTCATAAGCTGTATTCATTCATTCATTTCAAGATTATGTGCCAGACGCTGTGCTAGACCTTTCAGATACAAAGTGAGTAAGAAAGATACGATCCCTACTCTCACAGAGGCTACAGTCTGTTGGAGGAGATGGGAAGGCGGACAAGTGAAGATATTATATCTTCAATTGTTATATTGAATATAACAATATCTCTTATATTCTGGGATATTCAGGGTGCTCTCTGATAACAGGGAAAGGGTCCTCAACTTGGATTTGGAATCTTAACTGATCCTTATAGCTTGAGGCTTCAGTACTGATTCTCCAGAGTCCCTAATACTCATATACATTTTCTCACGTATGTACTTCATGTTCATAATGATAGTAAATAAATGTTAGTCTATATTCATGAAGATCTTTAACCTATTACTAATTTAACAGTGTATATACATGTTACACTAGGGTCAGTACTATTACCGTATGAACTTTCTTCCTTTCAATCTTAAAATATAATTTTGAGTATGCTTATGGTGAAAGTACTAATTTGGCCAAACTTTGTTAAGTAGTAGTTTTGTCAAAGATACTGTCAAGCCAATTGGTGTGTGTGGGATGAGGGTGAAGAATACTTGATTAAAGTATTAATTAATTAACTTGATTAAATAAATCAGGTACGTGGGATTAAAAACTTTGGGTTGATTTCTTGAATTTTTCTATTTTTCATGAGTTATTTTAAAATGATGCAGATACCACAGTATTATAGCGATATGCTCAAATTATAATTCATTTTGGTTTGTTTGTATATGCTTCCTAAGATCCTCTTCTAAAATTCCGCTAGCAGGAATGCGGTAGACTATCAGAGCACCTCTGTTTCAAATTTAATTATGCTGGCCAAATTCAGAGATTGTGAATTTGCCTTGTAGACTGTCAGTCATCTGCTGACATAAGCCCCAGGAGGTTGCCTATATTATATTGATTTTGAAATATTCTCCAGTTTTTCTGATTGTCTGTCAAGCTCAACCACCCAGAACACAACCAGAAATTCAGAAGTAGAAAAAAAAATGGACATTTGACTAATAAAAAATCTTGTTATAAAAAAATCTTGTATTAAAATCAAGGCACTGGGCTTCAGGTTTCAGCACTGACACGTGAAGAGCTTGCAAGTTGTCACTCTCATCCTTGCAACAAGAAAAAGCTGAACAAACTGAAAATTAAAGACTTTCATTGCATTTGTAAGAGAATCAAGGTGACAGGCAAACTGCCATCGCAAATTGTGAAGAGGCAGACAGACACATTCAGAGAGATGCAACTAAGTTTTTTTTTTTTTTTTTTTTTTTTTTTTACCTGCAAGAGATGCTGCTTAAAGCATCCTGCACTGGTAGAGTCACTTAAATGCTCATTCTGATGAATGTCTGGAGACAGTGTCTGGACGAGTGTGACAATGAGAAGCTCCTAAGGCCAGAATCTTTTGATGGAGCCTCGCATGTTCATGGGCATTGCCTTCAGGAATCCCACCAGGTTCTAAAGGTAAAGAGCTGAGCAATATGCGTTCCTGTCTACTACAGTGGGAGAAGAAGCAGCAAGCAAAAAAATCATTTTGAAGTACACTCAGTCCTTATCCACAGCAAAGCCATGCCCAGAGGAAGGGACTGGTGAGAGCCTCATCCCCAGTGCTTAGAGGCCATTCCTCCCACTCCAGTGCCTCTGGCCTTACTGCCTCACCTGAGGAGCACGAACTAATAAAACATTGTCAACAGAGATCAGAGCTTCAAGGAAATCAATGGGGCATGTCACAGCCAGCAAGGGAATGAGAAGAGTGGGGAACAGAACTGTGTCGGAGGAGAGACACCTGCGAGGATTACAGCCTGAGGCACAGGCCCACCAGAAGCCTGAGATTTAATCGGGAGATTATAGAACCTTCCCATCACACCAGCGAAGCTCCAGGAGTAGGATAGCAGTAGCTTTCAGCAGAAGGAGCTGAAGACACAGACTCTCTGGGAGGAAGAGTGCTTTGGGAAGTCCAAAGTCAAGAGGGGCAACCACAGCAAAAACACGAAAGCAACCTGGATCCCGGGGAGGATGGAGGGAGCATGAAATACAGCACCCCAGCAGCCACATTAACAGAAATCCTTCACCAGGGTCTGTTTATCTCAGTTCCTGTGACCCGACTCAACACGGTCAACTTTTAACAAGGAATTACCAGTGATGTGGGTCAGTTGTATCTCAGCGAAACTGATGGGGGAGGTGAAAAGAACTAGAAGACATGCCAGAAGGAGAAATGAAAAACAAGACATGGTTGAGAGGAAAAGCAGACAACAGAATCAGACTTCGATATGACATAGGTGTTAGGATTATGAGACAAACAGTTAAAATAACTATGGTTAATCTGTTACTATCCCTAATGGAATAAGTAAACGACATGCAAGACAAAATCAGTAATGTAAGTAAAGAACTGGAAACTCTAAGAATCAAAAAGGGTGATAGAAATAGAAAACACAGGAACCCTCTGGGTGGCTCAGCAGTTGAGCATCTGCCTTTGGATCAGGGCGTGACCCCAGGGTCCCAGAATCGAGTCCTGCATCAAGGCTCCCCGCAGGGAGCCTGCTTCTCGCTCTGCCTGTGTTTCTGCCTCTCTCTGTGTTTCTCATGAATAAATAAATAGAATCTTAACAAAAGAAAGAACTAGAAAACACAGTAACAGAAATGAAGAATGCCTTTCATCAGTAAACTCAATATGGTTGAAGAATGGATCAGTGATCTCATATACAGAACAGTAGAAACTTCCCAAACTGAAACTCAAGCAGTAAGAATAAAATAGTTGAATGCACAACAGCAAAAGAGAAGAGAACATCCAGGAACAATGCCAACTGGAATTTGAGAAGGTGAAGAACGGGAGAAGAGAGCAGAAGACATTTTGAAGGCGATAATGACCAAGAACTTTCCAAATTAATGAGCAAACTATAGATCCAGAAAGCTCAGAGAACATCAAGAAGGATAAATACAGAAGCAAAATAAAACAGAACACCTCATTCATACCACATGCAAGCCGCAGCAAAACAGAGAAATGTGGAAAACCTAAAGTTAAAAAAAAAAAAAACTGTAGAGGAGCCACAGCCAAAGTAATATTGTTACGCAGGGAGTGATCCTGTCACCACCCTGCTTAACGTGAGCTCTATCGTGGTTTCCTATTGCTCATGAAGTCCTGTTACCTGAGCTGATTTAGCAGGTTTTGGATTATCTGGCTCCTGCCTCTCCCTCAGCCTCATCTTCTCCGAAACTCCAATCTGCTGTCTTCCCACCTTCCAGGCTTCTTTCCTTTCCTCTCAAATGCCATGTTTCCTCATTTCGCCGGGTTCTTGGGCCTGTTCTTTCCCCAGTCTAGCATGGTCTTCCCCAGCCTTGGGAGAAGGTTCAACTCTAACTTTTCCACTGATTTCCTTAGAGAAGTCTCACTCAAATTCCCAGTCTGGGTAGATCCCCCCAGTCAACAGTTCATCAGAAACCTTGTCCAGTTGTGATGGCAGGTTACTTTGTGCTCTTTCAAAAAATGCATATGGTTTTGCTCACATGCCATTCACAGCTCTACCATGTGCAGTGCAAAAGGAGGATGAAAAGCATACTTGGAGTTAGAAAAGAGGGAATATGTTTCTTACGGATTTCCTAACAAATTAATGCTTATCGATTGCCGATCATTCGAGTAGTTTGGTAGATATTTATTAATTCATTTAAAAACGAATTAATGACCACCTACTCTCTGCTGAGCATCCTTTTACCTGTGGGAGAGAAGACCAACAAGGCTCTCCTCCATATATTTACAGGGTTGGGGGGAGGATACCTTCATGTAAACCAACAGAAAATTCAAGAAAGACGCAATCTGCTGGGGGTGTGCGTAAAATGAGGTCACTGGTGCCTGTCAAGGTGAAATCCTGCAGAATGAGCAAACTGCCTGTGTACTGAGGCATTAGCAGGATGTGAGCTCCCACGTGCAGGGATCTTTGCCACTTTGTTCATTAGTGTCTTCCCAGGGGCCGTGAAAATACTTGACATTTAGTAGGCACTCAATAATTTATTTAGGGGAAGAAATAGGAATTAGCTGAGTTAAAAAAGAGGGATGAGTAAGAAGGAAAAGATCCTAAGTAAACAGTATGTATATTTCCTAGACTGGCAAATTACCCAGAGAAAATACTCATGACCCTGCAACTTCAACCTCTAATATGAAAATGGCTTCCTTTAGATCATCTAGGCCTTTCGCTGAGAATAGGCATCAGGAAGAAAGGGATTGAGTGGAAGGATATGAGTTGTAAAGTTATAAATCCAGGATGCATTCAGGTAAGTAAAAAAACATAATCCTTCACACTGTTGTGCACACTAAAAGTACCTTTTCAGACACTTTCTTCCAGATTATAATTGATAGTTTCTAAATTCTCACAAATTTTAAATTAGTGGAGTTTGAATTAATTAGGTTTTATGACAAGATACATCATCCGAGTTCTCATTTCTGTCTATAACATGAAGCTTCAACATCCTTAGTATTTAGTTGCAGTGCAGTTATGAGTTAAAATTGCAGCCTTAAAATTGTAACCTTTCATAGTGCATTCATACTCTATTTGTAAGTGTCAAAAAAAAAAATCTAGCACTTGTATTATCAGAATGTGTTTTGTTTTGTTTTGTTTTTCTGCCATTTCGAGCAGTAACCAGCAGGTGGTATCAAACAATTTTATACTTGTTTTCTGTTGCAGGTTTTTGTGCCTGTTTGGTTTTTGAGGCTACTTCCTAACTTCCATCCCACACCCAACCACAAACACCTACACACTAGCATTTGATGGGAGTAAAGGTCTAAAGGAGGATTTTATTTTATTTTATTTTATTTTATTTTATTTTATTTTATTTTATTTATTTTATTTTTATTATTTTATTTTATTTTATTATTTCATTTCATTTCATTTCTCTGATTTAAATCTGTCTTGACTTTGCTTTCAGGGTAATATATTTTTTTGCACGTGCCCTGAGCTGTCTTTTTATAATGAAGACCCTGCTTGACATGAAGTAACGCGTTTGATCACTACATTATAGGAAAACATTCTTCTTTTTTTTTTTTTTAAGATTTTATTCCTTTATTTGAGAGAGAGGGCTTGCACACGTGGGACAGGGGGAGAGGGGCAAAGGCAAGGGAGAGAGCATCTCAAGCCCGACGCCGAGCTCCAACCTCACCACCCTGAGATCAAGACCTGAGCCGAAATCATGAGTGGGATGCTTAAACACTGACCTACCCAGGCACCCCAGGAAACTCTATTCTTAATCCTCACTTCACAGATGAGCGTACTGTGGAACAAAGGGGCTAGGGAATTTCCCCAAGATCACGAGATTCAGATTTAGGCATCAGGCCATGGTGCTCCCAGTCTCTGTGCTGAAATCCCTCCCCCTGCTTTGATTTTATTCTCTTAGGGCATATTTGCATCCAACACTTAGCATTCCTTTACACGATCTGCTCAGCTACTATGAGTGGAGGTTTTGGCACCTATACCTTGAAAAAGGAAATACTAACATAGAATAAAACTAGAATTTCAAAGAGCTGCATGTTAGATACGGTCTGAGTATGGGAAATGGTCACATATTTCACACATAATGCACAGAATTTTAGTGCTAAAAGCACTTTAAGATACTTGCCTTTTATTTTACTGAAAAAGAAACGTAAGCTTCCCAGGGAGGCATTGAGGTAGGGCAGTCACACAGAGGAGTTAAGGACAGAGATAGTCTGTTAAAGAAATTTGGGAATATTTATTTTTGGAGGCCCTAGGAAGTAGACAAAAATGCCCATTGTTTGAGGGGCGGGCACGTAGAAGGTCTGTGAACTTTCCAGGTACGTGCACCTCTTTATTTAATGCCCAGCTCTTCTATTTGTAACGTGATGGGAACAAGCATAGTTGGAACTAGCAGACAGAAAGCTGGCATATAAGAATCATATCCTTCTAGCGGAAAGAAAAAAGGGAAGGAGAAAAAAACTTAGTGTTAACAATTTTATTATCGAGTTTACAAAATCAGATAAAAAAATAAAATTTAGATATGGGGAAGATATGAATATGGGGAAAAATAGCCTCATAGTAGATTCATATTGAAATTGCTACAATACTTTATTGGTTTGAATGCCTAGGCCCAGATCTAATTTTAAACTAGCAGTGTAGATTTAGAATCTTAATTAAATTTATGGTGTGCCATAATTTGAACTTGCATTTTTTGATAGATTTTCTTTAAATTAACATTAACATAGCCATCAGTCATTCCCAGAAATTCACAGAATTGCAAATGATAAATGTCATCAAGTATCTCTTGTTTAAATTAAAATTTTTGTATTTTTTTTTCTTATCTCAAAAGCAAAGCAAGTTCACTGCAGGAGAAAAGGAAAAATGTATTCCCTTCGATGTTAATTCTCCAAAGTAACTAATACAATCTTAGATTGTATCCTTACAGATTTTATCTTTTCACATTTTTCTGGCAAAATACCAAAGAAATAAAACTAAAAATCAGTCATAAGCCCATTTTCTATTTCATCCATCCAAACTCCCAACATTCCTTCTTCCCCAAGGTGGTAACCTTTTTAATTTTATTTTTGAACCTTTTGAATTTTATTTTTAATTTATTTTTTGAAGTGTCCTTTTTAATTTTATTTTTTGTTTACTAAGCTCATGCAGGTATACCTACATTGAGACACAAATCCAAGTACATATATTTTAATGAAAATTGAATCATGAAGTATTTTTAAGCAAAATATGTTGTGGATATATCTGCAATCAATAAATAACCCTACCTTACTCTTTGTAATATTGTCGTATTACTAATGTAGGTAATCAACAATTTAAAAAACTTTTCCCCAGTCAATGAATATGCTAGTGTTTGCCACTTTTTTTTACTTTTATAAGACATGTTCATGTAAAGAACATTGTGTATCACTATCACTATATATTTTCCTGCTGTCATTTCAGGAAGATAGATTTTTAATAATAGAAGTAGTGATAACAAAAACAAGAATCAAAATAGCTAACATTTACTGAATACTTGTAACGTGCCAAGCTTTGTGCCAAATGCATACTTAATAACCTAAACAACAGTCTTTTTTAAAAAATGTTTTTATTGGAGTTCATTCAATTTGCCAACATATAGCATAACACCCAGTGCTCATCCCGCCAAGTGCCCCCCTCAGTGCCCATGACCCAATCACCCCAACCCCCCGCCCACCTCCCTTTCCACCACCCCTTGTTCGTTTCCCAGAGTTAGGTGTCTCTCATGTTCTGTCTTCCTCACTGATATTTTCACTCATTTTCTCTCCTTTCCCCTTTATTCCCTGTCACTAATTTTTATATTCCCCGTATGAGTGAAACCATATAATGTTTGTCCTTCTCTGATTGACTTACTTCACTCAGCATAATACCCTCCAGTTCCATCCCCGTCGAAGCAAATGGTGGGTATTTGTCGTTTCTAATGGCTGAGGAATATTCCTCTGTATACATAGACCACATCTTCTTTATCCATCCATCTTTCGATGGACATCGAGGCTCCTTGAGAGGGTATAGTTTATAATTCAAATTTATAGTTGGGGAAAGTAATGAGAATAGGTGAGGAACTCACTCTAAGTCACATAAACAGTTGGGGAGCAGGATTCAAACCCAAGCCGTCTGACTGTGAGGCCATATGAGGACATAGCAATGCTCACTATTTTATACTACCCTGCCCCATCTAGAAGAATTGCTGGAGCTTAGGGTAGATACCAGCAAAAATGGTGGAGTAAGAAATTCCAAATAAAGGCCTCCTGGTACTGGGGAGAGGAAAGTGGAGCTCCTTCAGAAAGTACTGTCATCACTTTATGGTGTCTTCGAAGACATTTGCAAAAGGCTTCCCTTTGTACATTGCCAGACTCAGAATTCCATGGTGCAAAAGTTGCAACTCGGAAGATGTCACTGAGAGCATTTATAGGCAGATGTTTTAGTTGTTGTTTTTGCCTTTGCTTCCGTAAAAGCAAACACAACCCAAAGCAAGAAGAAGAAAATTAACAAATTTGAACAGAGATTAGTGGAATAGAGAATAGAAATAACAGTGTAGAAAATCAACACACAGCTATTAAGATCAACTAAATTGACAAGACTTTAGTGAGACTGACCAAGAAAAAAAGAGAGAAGACTCAAATTAATAAATTTAGGAAGTAAGAGGGGACATTACTACTGATCTTATAAAAATAAAAAAAGATTTAAGGGACTCTGTTAACAATTGTAGCCCTCCAAATTAGATAACCTAGAATAAATGGACCAATGACTGGAAACAACAAATTACAAAAAAAATGACGGAAGAGTCTGTACAAGTCTATAACAAGTAAAGCTATGAAGTAAGCAATAACAAAAAAATCAATAAAAATCCAAGGCCAGATAACCTTGCTGGTGAATTTTACCAAACATTGAGAAAAGAATTAACACTATTCTTTCTCAAACTCTGAGAAAGTAAATGAGAGATCTTCTTGACTCATACAGTTGGGCCATTTTTACCAAGAAAACCAAAAACAAAGAAATAACAAGTAAAAAAAAAAGCCTCTTCAGATCAATATCCCTTAGAAATATAGATGTCTTCAACAAAATATTAGTGAGCTGAAGTCAGCCACATATAAAGAGGATTAGATATGATGACCCAATGACATTTATCCCAGGAATGAAACTTTGGTTCAACGTACAAAAAATCAATATAAACAACATTTTTATGGAGTATAGGAAAAACACGAAATCATCTCAAAACATTAAAAAAAAAACACAACACAACATCCTTTCGTAATAAAAACACTCAACAAACTGGCAGGAGAAAAGGACTTTCTCAACCTGACATCGTACTTAGAGGTGAAGATTAAAAGCTTCTGTGCTAACATCAGGAGCAAGATAGGGATGTCTGCCTTCATCAGTGCTGCTCAACATTATACTGCAGGTTCTAGCCAGTGCAGTCAGGTGGGAACGACAAATAAAAGGCATCCAATTTGGAAAGGAAGAATTAAAACTCTATTTACAGATGATATGATTTTATGTATAGAAAAACCCTTAGTAAACCACATAAAAACTATTAGAGCTAATTACATTCAGCAAAGTTGCAGGGTACAGCGTCAACACAAAAAATCAGTTGTGTTTCTCTACACTAGCAATGAACAATCTGAAGAGGAAATTAAGAATATATTTCCAAAAAGAAAGAGAATATATTTCCACTTACATTAGCATCCAAATACATAAGATACCTATAAATAGATTTAAAGGCGAAAGACTTGTACACCGAAAACTACAAAACATTACTAAAGGAAATTTAAGAAGCTCTAAATAAACAGATTACATATATATATGATATATATTACATATGTCTATGAAAAATTATAAAGGCTAACTAGGTGTCCTGCATTCAGGGATTGAGATGACAATACTGCCCCAAACAGTAGCTTAGATGCAACACCTATCAAAATTCCAACAATCTTTTTTGCATCAATGAGCCAATTTATCATAAAACCACATGGAAATGCAAGGGGACCCTGAATAGCCAAAACAATCTTGGAAAAGAGTAACAAAGTTGGAGGCCTCAAGCTTCCCAATGTCAACACTGACTCTAAAGTTACAGTCATCAGACCAGTTTGAAACTTGCTTAAGGGTCAACGTGCAGATTAGTGGAATCAAAAGTGCAGAAACAAACCCATATATCTGTGGTCAGTTGATTTCTTCGTCTTCTTTTTTTTTTCAAATGTTTAAGTTCCAGTTAACATGCAATGTGATGTTAGTTTCAGGTGTACATACAGCAGTTCCATGCAACACCCAGTGCTCATCACAAGTACGCCCCTTAATCCCCATCACCTATTTGCCCCATCCCCTACCCACCTCCCCTCGGTTTGTTCTCTAGAGTTAAGAGTCTGTTTCTTGGTTTCTCTCTCTCTCTCTTTTTTCCCTAAGCTCATTTATTTTGTTTCTTACAGTCCAGACTTGAGTGAAATGATATTTCTCTTTCTCCCACTGACTTATTTTGCTTAACATAATGCGCTATAGGGATCCCTGGGTGGCGCAGTGGTTTGGCGCCTGCCTTTGGCCCAGGGCGCGATCCTGGAGACCCGGGATCGAATCCCATATCAGGCTCCCGGTGCATGGAGCCTGCTTCTCCCTCCGCCTGTGTCTCTGCCTCTCTCTCTCTCTCTGTGACTATCATAAATAAATAAAAAATTAAAAAAAAAATTAAAAAAAAAAACATAATGCGCTATAGCTCCATCCACTTTGTTGCAAGTGGCAAGATTTCATTCTTTTTTTGTGACTGAATAATATTCCATTACACACACACACACACACACACACACACAAACACAGACACCACATCTTCTCTATCCATTCATTACCTGATGGATACTTGGGCTCTTTCCATAATTTGGCTATTATAGATAATGCTGCTATAAACGTTGGTGTGCATATATCCCTTTGAATTACTGTTTTTATATTATTTGGGTCAATGCCACTAGGTTCAATTGCTGGATCATATGGTAATTCTATTTTTAACTTTTTGGGGAACCTCCATACTGTTTTCCACAGTGGCTGCACCAGTTTGCAACAGTGCAAGAGGGTTGCTCTTTGTCCACATCCTCGTCAACACTTGTTGTTTCCTGTGTTGCTGATTTTAGCCATTCTCACCGGTGTGAGGTGGCATCTCATTGTAGTTTTGATTTGTATTTCCTTGATGACAGTGATGTTGAGCATCTTCTCATGTGTGTGTTGATGATCTGTATGTCTTCTTTGGAAAAATGTCTGTGTCTTCTGCCCATTTTTTAATTGGATTATTCATTTTTGGGGCTCATTTTTTGAGCTGATAAGTTCTTTATATGTTTTGGATACTGACCCTTTATCAGATACTCATTTGCAAATATCTCCCACATCATAGGTTGTCTTTAGTTTTGTTGATTGCTTCCTTTGCTGTGCAGACATTTTCTATTTTGATGAAATCCCAGTAGTTTATTTTTGGTTTTATTTCCCTTGCCTCAAGAGACACATATAATATGAAGTTGCTGTCATATGGTCAGTTAATTTCAACAACAATCCTAAGACCATTCAAAATAAGGGAAGAAAAGTCTTTCAGCAAATGATACTGGTACAACTGGCTATCCATATGCCAAAAAATGATTTTGAACATCTACCTCACAACATACATAAAAATTACTCCCAAATGGAGCAAGACCTACATGTCAGAACTAAAAGTATAGAACTTTTAGGGAGTGCCTGGGGTGGCTTAGTGGGTTAAGCCTCTGCCTTTGGTTCAGGTCATGATCTCAGGGTCCTGGGATCAAGCCCCGCATCAGGCTTCCTTCTCAGCAGGGAGTCTTCTTCTCTCTCTCTTTGTCTCCTTCTCCCTCTCCCACCTCTTGTTCTCTCTCTCTCTCAAATAAATAAATAAAATATTTTAAAAAATAATGAAAGTCTAGAACTCATAGAAGGGAACATAGGTCTAAATCTTTATGACTTTGGATTAGGTAACCTTTCTTGGATATGATGCCAATTTGTAATTCCTATTGAGAGAGGTTGTCCATTGCCCCACATTCTCCTCAAGACTACCATAGTATAAACCTTTTAATGTTTGCCAACATTTTGCTGACTATATGGTTTTAATTTTTTTTTTCTTTTTTTTTTTTTGACTATATGGTTTTAAAAAGGTATCATTATCACTTTGTGTTTCCTTATTTGCTAGGGAAGTTAAGTGTATTTTCATGTATTGATTTGTCATTTGCATTGCTGTATTGTGTGTGTGTGTATGTGTGTGTGCGTGCGTGCACGTGGACATGCATTTAGGAGTTGGGAGGATATGGTTTTGGTTGGGGGTATGTGTGGTTGTACCTGTCATGTCTTCCATTTAATTACTCCCCCGGACCAAAAGAAAACATCCTCACCATCTCAAACCTCTCAGTTTGGTGCATGAAAGGACAATGTATTTCTGTAAATGTGCTTTTTTTAATGTTGACTTAGCAGCAGGTGAACTAAATTTATTTATCTGCTTTTTATTCCTGCTACTACCATCATATTCTTAGATGTACTCACTCATGATTAAATAGAATTATTTTGCTGTTTTGAATTACTGACTCTATGGTAGATGAGAAGAGAAAGCTGCTTTATGTATCCTAAGGGAAAGCAAATACTACAATACAATAAAACTTTAATATATGGATGAACATTTCTTTAACATTTTAACTCTCTTTTAATTTAAAGTGTCTCGTATGTATATAATTAAACTTCCATTGGATTGCTGATAAAACAGGTAATTGCAGACATTTTGACAGTTGATATTGCAACTTACCTCCTGAGTTATTGCTTCCTTTTCACTTAATTATTGTGACTTCCCTGACTACTGGCAGAAAAGCCTTACAGTGAAAGGGACTAAATTACTTTTTAAACCAACAGAGGCATAAAATATTCCTTAAAAGTAGTGATTTGCATTTTTATAAAGTTTGAGGTTTAGTTGCTTGTTTTATTTTCTATATATTCTAGGCTTCATTGTGAAAGAAATTACGTTCTCACAATGCTAAGTGATCCAGAATTAATTTCACATTTAGGTAGCTATCCTAAGAATAAAGAACTTTAATCATAGTTCCATTGTGATCGCTGGTGTGGATGATTGGTCCATTGCTGAGCATGATTTAAATAAATGATGAACAAATTCATGTGAGGCTTTGTATAGGATTTTTAAAAAATGAATGTTAAGGCGCAATGGATCAATTTAAAGTAACTGTTTTCTTCATAGGAAATTCTACTTTCAGTATCACCAGTCTTTTTAACCTTAAGAATACTAAAAAGAGAAAAGGAGATTCGTACAAACAAAATGAAACAAAATGAAAACTGAAAGCACTTCAGTTATTACTTTAAGAATTATAATAGCCATTTGTGATTATCAGCTTTGCCCTGTTCTTCCAGTTATTATTATTTTTTTTGAAGTGGATAGAAATGGCAGTGAAAGTAGCATTGAACAAAGGAATATTTCCAGTTCCGTTTTGCTAATATCGATTGATGTTTTGGTACCTGTCTTCCTGCAGGAGTAACAACTGTTCTAACAATGACAACTCTAAGCATCAGTGCTCGGAATTCCCTCCCCAAAGTGGCATATGCAACTGCCATGGACTGGTTTATTGCTGTTTGTTATGCATTTGTGTTCTCTGCCCTAATTGAATTTGCAACTGTTAACTACTTCACCAAAAGAGGATGGGCTTGGGATGGGAAGAGTGTAGTAAATGACAAGGTAAGTGAGAATTTCCTTCTTACAATGATTAAGAGAATCCCCCTAACAGATTTAGCTTATAACAGATCTGTTCCTAAAAATTGACATTAAGAACATTCAAATGTAAATTATCTATCTCTCTATATATATATCTATGGCACAGATTTAGATATATATGAATCATTCAGATTTCTTTTAAAGTATGCTCTTGCCTGAAATCCTTTAGGAGTGCTTGTTACAGTATGACTCCTGTTAAAACCACTCCCTAGCATCTGTTGAGCTATGACTGTGTGTCAGGCATTGTGCTGAGTTTTTTACATATGTCCTATCACGTAATCTTTAGACTTTACAAGTAGGGTCTCTTTTTAATTTTCATTTTTCTGATGAAGAAGCTAAGACTTAGTGAAGTGGTTTACTACCCAAGCTCACACAACTAGTTAATTAAGTATACTTGAAGGCACATCTGACCATTAAACTCATGCTCTTCAATACCACACTGCTTTATAATGGAGAGATTTGGAAAAGAAAGTGGGCATTAACTTTACCTTTGTGGGATGTCAAGCCCTCTCAATGGGTTGAAATACTCTTCACCTACTCCCATCTCCGTTGCTTGGATATAAAAGTTCAGGCAATATTGTTTGCTCTCCCATGGTGTATGAAATAAATAAGTAAGTAGGTACTAGAATGTCTAGAAATTTTAAGTGCTCATGTAGGCTATAGGAGTTATTGTTTTTAAGAGTAATTTCTTTGGGAATTATTGGTGTCTGTTTTTAGGTTGCAAGTACTGAAGCTAGTGGGAGTTTTGATCATTAATATAACAGCTGTTCCATTTCTTCTTTATAGATTATTATTCATCTGCATTAAAAGGAGGCTTTGGATATATTACAATGAGATATAACGTTTTTTTAATAGTTCAGTTCCACTTGGAGGGCTTCTTTTAACAACATATCTATTAAAGCACTTCTTCCATTAAATTTGGAATAACATACTTGATTTTACTCCTTTATCAGTTATTTAAATATAATTTTTTTCTCATTTCTAGGACCATCTTGCCGCTTAAGCATATAAATGGTTGAATGTTATAGTTTAAAAGTCTTGCTCTTTTTTGCTAAATTTTGTAAACCGTGTAAGTTTTAATAAGTGCTGGTTTATTTCATTTTATAAGCAATGTTTTGCATACTAACAGCCACTGAGTAAATATTAAAGGGAATCTGATTAATTTCCTATGCTTAACTTCTAGGTTATTTCAGCATTTCCATTACATTTTGTTGTTGATTTATGTTTTCATTTTCCATATAATGTACTGCTTTTTCATTGCTATCTATGCAGTTACTTCTTTTTAGTTATATTAAT
The DNA here is from genome assembly GCF_048418805.1 of Vulpes vulpes. Classification (NCBI taxonomy): domain Eukaryota; kingdom Metazoa; phylum Chordata; class Mammalia; order Carnivora; family Canidae; genus Vulpes; species Vulpes vulpes. Next base: position 81,984,996 of record NC_132781.1, read on the forward strand.
TACACATGCGCTTTCATACTTTTTTTGGAGATGAAATGCTAGTTATATTTATAAATGCCAGACATATTTATAAATATGTCACAAAAGATAGTGGTTTGTGGTATAAATGCTCTGTATAGATATTTAACTGATATCACTCATTAATGCTGTGAGGGTGCCAATCAAATGGACGTTGTGATTTGGCATATCAAATAAAATACCTTCTCCCTGACCTTGGAAAATAGAGGTACCTTTCAATGCAAAACCCACATTCTCAATGCATTCTAAAAGCAATGACCTAGTACTAATGAATATTGGATTTAAGTCAAACCACATATCAAATCACACAAAGACAAATCTAGGGTAAGATCATTGATATTCCAACCTAATCTGCAGAAAAACAACAAACAAATTCTTTTTTATTTTTCTGAACAAATTCTATAATAGTTCTGAGTGGCTCAAGTTCATGGTTAAGTTAAAGGGAACATTACATCCGGCATGTTGCTTGTTCTTACTCACTTTTCCAGAGCTAGAGGTGCCAGGCACAGTGGCAGACGCTTACTAAGCACTTCAGGATTATTTATGGAATAAAAGAATAAATGAGTTTCTCTTGTTAAGTCTGGTAGTGCAACACCAATGACAAGACTTCTTTGCCTTCATGGAAGGGATTTTAGGACTTGACAGTGGTGAATTTATCAGTGGGTACTCAACCCAATTTCTTGATTCAAATGAATTCTGGGAAGTGCTTCCTAAACCTAGCTAGGAAATAATCAGGTTCTTAGAAGTGAAAGGAAATCAAGTCGAGTGCCCCAAACTAGCATATCTGCCTAAAATAATATTTCAGTACAGTCTACTTTCAGCTACCTCTGCTTTAGTTTTCCTTAGATTTAATTTTTAAGTGGAAAAGATGATGATTTTCTTGAATCACAGAGTTTTTAATCCACCGTCCATATTGGCATATTTCCAAGTTTATCAGACTGGCAGAAATCTGCTTTTAAAGTTGATATCACTGGTAAACACAGTTAAATGATCTGTCGATCCAAAGAGCGTATGATAAGTTCTTAAACACTTGTAAACTGGCCAAGTATTATGTTGCCTCATGAGAAGAATGACTCAAAGATATGTTTCAGCGGTATATGTTTGAAAAAAAAGATAAGTATTTAACAGACAATTTTTATGTAGATTGTGCTCTGATAATCCTTAAAGTTAGTTTTTGCCAATACATAAACCCAGGAATCACGATTCGTATTCAAGCTGCATTGAGCCCTGTGTTTGAAGACACAGCCTGTCCTGCTCTGTGATCTTGGACAAGATGTTACACCACTTTCAGCCTCATGTGTGAAACGAGAGAACAAAACCATATCATCCTTAAAATGTAGTGCTGAATCAGACAGATCCAGTTTGATCCAGTTTTTATGTCCTTCCATATACAAAAGTATCCCATCTTGCAAAATGCCCCAAGTTCTGGACCTTCCCTGATACCCAACATCCTTCCACCTGCCCAGGACTAATTCATTCTTCCAACTCAGCTCTTGATCCCTTTCTTCCTTGTTCTTTACTCAACCTCAAACCATCAGTTAGTATTTTCTTCTTCTTTCTTCGAAGCCATCTTCTTCTTTTTGACTGCCTCCTTCCTTTCAGTTAAGGAGTATGTTTAATATGCTTACTTTACCGTGGAGGCAAAAACCAAAATTCTCTCCAGATCCTATGTCACCCATTCCCCATCGACAGATTTTTATCCCCCTTTTCTCCATTCAAGCTTCTTGAGAGCATTGCTTACAAAGTCTGTGTTCTCACTTTCAATTTAGCTCTCAGCTCACTGTAATCTGATTTCTTTTCCATTTATTTTTCTGTTAACTGAAGAAAGCCAGTAACCTCCACATATTCAGAACAGATGATAATCTTTCATTTTTCTCAAGGGATCTCCATTGAGCCCCGTGAATACTGCTGTGTTTCAGAGCTCCATTTCAGGCCCAAGTCAGCAGTGCTTTCTCTTTGTTCCCTCTTAACAACAAGCCTTAGGATATCAACCTCTTGCCCTCAGATCCTGGCAGCTGCCTCTATTCCTTCTATCCTGAGAGTCTGCCCAAGTTCAGAGTAGATCCAATCTCCCTAGCAACTGCTCTTGTTTATACCCAAAGACAGTCCTTTGGCTTTATTTTATGGTTGTTTTTATATTTACTAGTCATGATATATGATTCGTCTTTAAGGGTTTTACTGTAATATTTGTGGGAACGTCTGCAACACTAAGCATACTGTCCACCCATTATTGTCCCGAAATGGATAATCTCTACCCATCCGCAGCACAAATGTCAAGCTTCCAGAAGCCTCTGAGCTCTGCATCCCCCTAATGACTTGATCCCATTGTAAGTGTATGTAACTGCCTGCCCTTTTGCATTGAATCCTTTATCACAGTTTCTAATTGCATTTTTATGTCTCCTCTCCACTGATCTTTATAATAATTATCATGTTTATTGCAATAAATCATTTACCCTTGGCCCTTTCACAGGGTCTTGTATATATTAGTTGCTCAGTAAATGTGGGATGAATGAATGAGATAGAACCAGATCACATCTACAGCTCAGGCCTTTGTCTTAACTTCCACAAGTTATTATCCACCACTGCACCCCATACCTTCCTTTTAAGTTCTAGGATCATATATCCAAACTGTTCCCTAGGCATTTCTACATGAATATAACATCTCAGTTTTTACATGCGTTTTTTTTCTTAAAAGAAAGAACAAACCAAAAATAAAACCTTCTAAATTGGTTTTCTATCTTTTCCATTTATTCATTTATTCATTCATTCATTCATTCATTCATATCTACAGCAAAACCTAATCTCCCATACCAACAACTTGGGAGTTGTTGACATCTAACCTGTCAACAGATGGAGCCTATTTTCCCCCCTCTCTGTCATGGACTATGCCCTTGCTATATTTCTCACTGTCTCTTACCATGTTTCCCTCCAATCCATCCTCTACATTAGTGCTAGGGTCATCTTTCTAAAATTGGAATCTAATCATTTCATTTTTCAGCTCTTTAAGGAATTGTTGAATTCTTAATGTTAGCTGTTGAACTTTTCAATGAATCATTCAAGCTGCTCAGCTAACGTAGTCCAAGTATATAGCTTTCTCGTAAGTTCATTTATATGTTGAATAATAAGAAAAACATTATTGCTATTTAATGTGCACTTACTACTCTATGCCTGGGAATATCTCTGTGTTAGAAATGAGAAACTATAGGATTGGTCATATAAAGTTACTTGCTCAGGATCACATCTAATAGGTGGTGCATCCAAGATTGAATACAGATCTAAAGTTCGTGCTCATATTCCTCCTATAGCCATTACAAACGTCCCCAGATATCCGTGCTGCTACACATCTCTGTGACATTAGTTGTGCTGGTCCCTCTTGCTAAAATGCTAGTTCTTTCCTTCCCTAACTGATGAACTCCTACTAATTTCTTAATATCCATCTGATTCTACTTAATATTGAGACTTTCTAAATGAATGTAACTGCCACCCCTATATCGTGTTTCTACAGTACTTGGCACAAATTCCTTTTGTGTAACCTTAGTAAATTATACTTTAACTATAAATATTTCTAACAGTAGGCTACATGATCTAGGAGGATAATAGTTTTGTCCTACTCATCATGTTCTCTGTTATTACCTGGCATAACAGCACATAGTTTCTTTGAATTAAATTAAAAATAAATGGCTTCAGTGACTCGAGGTTGTTTCTGTTTCTAAATCTTGTCGGTGGTTCTACACTAGCCCAAAAAAGCATATCCTCTGGAAACACACTATATATTAAATTATTTAAAACACAGACTTAGCAACATGATATCTAGACTAACATGAAATATGCCATTGTTCTGTGATTCACGCCATGCAATCCATAGAAAACATCACATTTCAAGTGTTTTTTTTTTAATTTATTTGCATTTTTTAAACATTTTGCCTTGTCCCAAAAGCATTTCAGGCAGTTTGCCAAAAGACTGTATATACTTAAAGTATTATAAAATAAAACATAAGTAGAAGTAGGATATCAGGATAAAGGAAAATAGAATGCAGATATGTCCACCATTTGGTCCAGAACATTAACTATAGTCCAGGGCTAGAGGAGTTGAGCTTTAAATCCTGAGCTTCTTGGCTATCACAGTAAACCACTGGAGGGTGGGTGGCGGGGAGTTAATACTTTGTGTTTTTTTTTTTTAATCACAGATTGGAAGCATAAATTTTCTTAGGGAAAATATCTTCCTACACTGAATTATATAAAACAATATCATATGGGTTTTATACAAGAGAAAGCTGGGTACTGTTGAAAGTAATGTCAACATTTTCCCAATAAACGCAGTAATGAATTTCATATTGATGTCTCTTGTAGTCCCCTTCAATAAAAGCTGAAGGCATTACATTAACATACAACTCCGTGAAGGCAATTCTTCAAGGAGCTAAGCTAATTTGGTCCAAGTATATAGCTTTCTCATGGCCCAATTTAATCCAAGGAAAGACTTTAGAGTACTTAGAGAAGTGGATGGACTGTATAACCTTCAAACAATCTTCTGTAAGTATCACTTTTCTCAGGACGGTTAGCAGACAGTTAACAATAGCATTTTCTGACCAAGGAGCATGTTGTTGCTTTACCAGTAATGGGCTTGCTGTTGGCCACAATAGATTTAAAAAGCAACATGGTATGTATATAGCAAGAGCAGAAATTTGACACTTTGGCTACCTTGGGTTTTTTTCCAAAGTTTGTCTTATTTAGTGTTACATTTATGAGAGCTCCATTTCCTTATTTTAAGGACAATCTCTGCGATTCTTTCAACTCTGAAACCATGTGATTATTACTTTTATTCATATCCCAGATCACTTTGCTAATAGATGGCTATATTTTAGACAGAGCGTTTGCTCAAGTTATTAACATTATTTTATCTAATACTCTAAGGAAGCTGAGGTTGTTTTGCCCCATGTTTTAAGACATTTTGACTTCTATAATCAGGAGTTTTCCAATCTTAGGTTTTTCCGATTTTAAGTTTTGAAATCTTAAATATATATTCAGGCATTCTAATGAAGTAATAAACTCAGAATACTCCGACTCTTATAAAACATTGTTTAAAAAATAGAAAATTTGATTAGCATGGACTAGATTTCCTTTTCATTCCACTTCAGTAACAGCACCAACAAATTCCATAGCAGCATATTTTACTCTTTTTCCCAAATAAAATTTCCCAAATTTTAAGTGTAAAAAAACAATTTACTGATTTTGCGGTCAGTCATATTTTTCCCCTTCCCACCTGTATCAGTCTCAATTACAAGCAAAACAAGTTCCAAAAACATGTAGAATGGCAAAATTGAGGACTTTCAAGATATTTACATGTCAGAATTGTAGGACACAGTATGGGAATCTAGTTTTTATCAATCTAATAAAGACCTACTCTATAGAATGCTTTATGCTTATATATATATTATATATTATCTAAATACATTTTTGTCACAGGAGTCATTCTTGTACATGTCATTCATTATAAAACAAAGATTTTTTTGAGGCTTTTCTGTGCCAGAAACTATGCTAGGAGCTCTGCATTGCACGGTCTATGCTTTCAAGGAGCTTACCATTGAGTGGAAGAAAAAATAAATAAGTGAAAAAAGTATATGTGGCATTATTGAGACAAACACTTGGGTGCTATGGCAGCACCTGGAAGGACTAGTTATTGCAATTAGATGTGATTTTAAGCAGAGTTGATGCAAAGTGGATCTGACTAGGGGGGTCAGTGTAGATTGGTGATCGGTTCCTGGCTCCATTGTGGTATCATTCACAGGTCAGGGAATGTAAGAGGGTGTGCAGAATTAGGTTGGAAGTACAAGTAACGAATTCACTTCTGGATATTTTCTGTTTTAATTACCTATGGAATATGTAGGTAGAGAAGCCTAGTGAAACATAAGTGGGTAAGAATTCTGGTGAGAGATATGTCAGTCATCTTTGTATTGGTGACAAAAGCTTTAAGAGTCACTTAAAATTAATAGAAAATAGCAATAGCCATTTTCCTTCTTTTCCCCCATTCTCCTCCTGTTTGGTTTCATTCTTCATATTTAACATTGTTTGCTTTACTTATATTTTCAGCTATACCTGGCCTTATTCTTATATGAAGAGGCCTGCCTAAGAGACTTACTGCAGAAATGCAGAATGATAAAATTAGACTATGAGAAATTAGGTAGTGTGAACCGTCAGAGCTTCCCTAATACTCAAAATAAATAAAAGTTTTATATAGGGACGTGAGCATTAAAAAAAATTATCTTCTGGCAAGTACTACTGGTTTGAACAGTTAATGCAACAGTAGACTTTATTGGATGATTTGTCTTCAAGGCTCCGAGGGCCTGAGTGTAAGCCAAGGGTTGCACTGAATAAAGTAGAATTAGGCAAAAATCATTGGCCCAACTACTAGCCTGCTGATGGTCTGCCTTGATCAGAGGCTTGCGTGATATTCAAAGAAGATTTATAATATAATATATCAATTTGGTTCTTTTTAATAGAAATTAGTAATGAATAGGGCAAGGTAATATCTCTAGTGATGGCCTAGAGTCGGAATATTTTTTAGTACTATCACTAGCAGATCTGTTTCTTACAAAGAACAGTAGTAGGATATATTATGTGGACTTAATCTATGTGCTCTGCTTTAGCAGATCTGAGAACTCTAAGTCAGCTATGAATTCAATAGTAATTTTTCCTCTATATGCATGTTATTAATAATTTTAAATAGGAACAATTTGCTTTACTGTAGATTTGTGACAATTACTTTTAAATGGACTGAGGAGAGTTATTTTATTCTTTAAAACAAGACTTGTAAGAGCTGAGCCAGAAAGGCTTTCCTGGACTGTGGCTGGGAATTGAGAAGGTTTAGCACCCTGAGGGTGCCCTGTGCTTCATTTAATGAATTGGTAGGAAATTACAGGTGCCAACCACTGGGTTTGACTAAAGATAGTGCTCGTGACTGTTGCACTATTGATTCTGAAAATAACCAAGTTGCCAAGTTCCAAGAGAGAGCATTGTGAAACCAAGCCATCATCTTGGCAGGTACTTGAACTTGCCTCTGAAGTTTATAGTTACATTCAGAAATTGAAGCCATCCTTTGAACAATGAAGAAAAATGTAAAATTTTGTTCTGTTAAGTCAATAAAAGTTACAAACATATATTAAAATTATTTTTAATACTGCTTTTTATAGTATCCAGAGTGTTGGGATGAAAAAACAAGCCAACCAACCAACATACAAACATGCAGGGGTGATATTTGGCTGGTTATATACCGGTACAGCCCCTCTGGGTGTTTACAGCTGATATTCATTCAGATTGGTCAGAGTATCTGTTCTCATTTGTTAATGTCTCTGTTTCAGAATTTGTTAAATAATTTTAGCATCATCTGTGGGTTTATATACAACTGAAGGATATTCAAGTCGGGCAGGAAGGGTGTAGGTAAGAGTCAGTCAGAGTTCTATTCATCTGTATACCCCTCTTGTAAGAAAGGACATTCACATTTGTGTTTCTTTGTCAAGATGTCTAAACCATGCACCATAAATCCTGACCTAACTAAAATATCCCTCTTCCAAGATACCTTTTTTGAGCTCCTCTATGCAATGTTTATGTCTTCTTCCAAATATATAAAGTATATTGTCTATATATCTGATAAGCCAGTAATCATTGTTTAGCTTGTGATAGACTTATAGCCATTAATACTCTCCACTAAGAGACTGCTTTTCATTGTGGTTTGAATACTCACTTGTTCATTTGATTCTTACAACAGTTCATTATGGCTTTGGTCTAATTACCTCCTCTTTTTTTTTTTTTTTGTTTAACTAGAAGCTGAAGCAGGGAGAGGTTCAGGAACATTTCCAAGGTCCAAATTCTAAATGCAATTTGATAATGTTTTCAATGATGTTTAGGTAGAATTGAAATAATGATAATCTAAACACTGTATGTTATATACTTAATGGTTTAAAGAGTCTTTTTAGAAGATTGGCCTAGCCATACAGACTTCAACTGGAAAAATTTAAGACAAAGTGTACTCCCAGGTTTCAGATACCTTCCTCAAAGAGAAAGTCACGTAGTATGGTGTTTGGAGCAGAGGTTTAGATGGTCACACACATCTGAGTTTGCATGCTTTTTCAGGCACTTTATAGGCAAGTGACTGGGTTATGTCAAGAAACTTCTTTAGCCTCCATTTTGGAATTTGTAACATGGGGTCAATAGTAGGATTTACCCCCTCTCCCATAGTGAAGTTTTTACAAATGACACTCTCAGGCCAAACACTCAGCCTGACACATCTAGTGCTCAAATGTGTTAGCTGTCATCTGGCTATCGGTCATGCACTTGGGGATTAACATGGGAACTACACGTGTCCTTACAGAAGAAAAGCTGTTGCATAGCGTTCATGATGGTAGATCCTCAACCCCTCTCCTTCTGTACTCCAGCTGGGTGAGGAAGAAGGCCTCATCTGCAAGGGAAGGAGGAGGAGGAGGAGAAACCCGATGACAGTGAAGGACAGGAAAACCAGGCTTGTGTTCAGGTCCTCTTGGGACTTTCAGAGCTCCTTTTATCGTCTCATTTTACCTGAACATTTTGAGAATTCTTAATTGAAAATAACTGGTATTCAAAATTGTGTTCTAGGGCAATTGGTCCTCTAAATCCGTTGACTTACACTCTTCACTATTTTGGATGATTCATAGCTGGTTCAATTTTGTTTGCATTTAGATAACTAAGAAGACATTTTATAATAGTATAGACATTGCAGGTAAATGCTATTTATATTTTCAGGTTCATTAATTCAGCTGCAGATTATGTGCTTATGTGGTGGAAGGCATCATGTTAAGTGGAAGTTTATAATGGTAAACAAGTAGCACCAGCCTTTATTGACTTTAGATTCTAAGGAGAAAGGAAGATGTCAATCCCACAACTAAAGAAAGAATTTACACAGTTTGAAAAATGCCATGATGGAAGTAAACTGAGTGAAGAGTGCAGATGGCCAAAAAAACTGTACTAGATAGAGTGGTTAGGGAGGCCTTTTTGAGGACCAAGACTAAGCCAAGACCGAAGGATGAAGGTGGATTGATGACATGAAAAGAGGATGGAGGGAGAGCACTCCAGGCTAGGAAGTAGCATGACCAAAGGCATCAAAAAAAAAAAAAAAAAAAAAAAAAGAAAGAAAGAAAGAAATTATTTCATGGGACTGGTATATAATTCACAAAGAAAAGAAGCCGTGATTAAGAACTATTGATTTTATTCTCAGTTCTATGAGATAGTATTTAAGAGATTTAAGCTGAGGGATGACATGATCCCATTTCTGTCTTTAAAAAATAAAAAATCCCCGTGGAGAGTGTCTAATGATTGGATAAGGTCAAATGAAGCTGGGATAGCACAAAACATGTTATTTGGTCCAGGCAGGAGATAAATTGTGAGTTAGATTAGACTGGGTGGGGATTATGAGGAGAAACAGGTTATGGATGAGCTAGGCAAAAAAGCAAAGTTTGTTTTTTATCTTTCTCCCGTATTTTTAATACTTATTTCATCGCCAACTGTTTATTGTCATTTTCCCACCATATGAGTAAAGCATTCGACGTGAAAGAGAGAAATCCTGTTACCTAGTTAAAGAAGTTAAATGTCTTTATTTGCAAATTGAGGTCATGCATTGTAGATGGTCATTCCTCTTGTTAAAATATGTCTACATTTCTTTTATTCATTCCCTCATCCATTCAACCAATATTTGAATAACTTGTAAGAGTCCAAATGTTGCATCATTTATTAAATGCGTGGCTTTGATTGTTTGTTTTTCATGTAAACGACAACAAAAAATGGTTCTCCAGGACAATGATAATCGTTGATTTTACTCTGGGACTTTTCCTTACGGTTTTAGGACTCCTTTATTTTCCTAAATTTCATCTTTCTAGTGGATAATGATGTTTAATAAGATACTTTTCTTCAGAATTTGAACTGGAGTTTGGAAAACGTTAAGTAGCAGGCTCAACCCACATTCTGTTAATTCTTCTATTTTCCAATAGAAAAAAGAAAAAGCCTCTGTCATGATACAGAACAATGCTTACGCGGTGGCTGTTGCCAATTATGCCCCGAATCTTTCAAAAGACCCAGTTCTGTCCACCATCTCCAAGAGCGCAACCACGCCAGAACCCAATAAGAAGCCGGAAAACAAGCCAGCGGAAGCCAAGAAAACCTTCAACAGTGTTAGCAAAATCGATAGAATGTCTAGGATAGTTTTCCCAGTTTTGTTTGGTACCTTTAATCTAGTTTACTGGGCTACGTATTTAAACAGAGAACCTGTATTAGGGGTCAGCCCTTGAATCTAGACGCAGGTTATCTTTGGGATGTATAGCGACATAAAACCTTGTTTGTTTTGCTATGTACAGTCTGACTAATAACTGCTAATTTGTGAGCCAACATGTACAGTGTGTATATAGCCACCGAGCTCACCAGTAGACCTCTAACGGAGACACGCACCTGCTACCCTGTGGCACCGCAGGCAGACAGCACCCCATACCCAAAGAGCCATTGCCTTTTTGAAAGATTGATCCCGGGAACTCGTTTAAAGTGGATTTCACGTGACCTGACTTGTTTCCTACTGTTCCAACAGTGATGAAGATGGGGATCCTATACCACATTTTGTGAACTCTTTGAGTTAGGTCTTAAATAGGACTATTTTCCACTGTTGCCCTTTACGTGACGTAACACTGTCCTTCCCAGGCGAATCCTTCCAAGTCCCAGAACCTCGTATCTGCGACATCAGTTCCCTTCATTAAGTGCTCAGAATCCCTGCTAGTGTAATTGGAAGCTTAGCACACATCAGAAGAAAAACTAGAGACCTGAAATCAGCTTTTAATTACTCCGCATAGCATCTATAGCACATGTTACCGCATGACAAGCTCAAATAATTACGAGTCACTCCTGACAGGATGTTAATTATGCCTAGAATTTAGTAACCATCAGAATGTCATGGTCATTACTTTTTAGCATCAGAGTTTATTTGAGAGTGATAATTGAAATCCTACAGGTTATTTTAATCATTGGAAACTACCTTAAATTAAAAATAATAATAATAATAATAAAAACAAAAAGACAAACGTGTCTTACCCTTTCCAGGTATGTGTTGTATCGAAATTGATCAGCTAAATTTTCTTGGTGCTGGAGACTGGACAAAGCATCCAGCTTGGCTGCTGTGGAGCAACGTTCACACTGGATTAGAAAAGTGTGCCAAAAACTCCCACCCGTGAGAATTCCTAGGTGTCCCAGCGTATCGATGAGCACTTACACGATTCTCCTCTTTCCTGTTTACTGCAAATTTTGCCTTAAGGCTTCTCGTCATCAGGACTCAGAAGCCACTAATTACAAAGGAAAGGGCAGTTAGTTGGCACATTTTTCTGTCTTGAAGCAGTGCTTTCAGATGAGAATTAATGTAAATCTGCTTTTGTAAATTGCAACTTTAAATTAAACTGACTCAAATTTACAACAGCTTTGTATACCAGAAGAGGTTTTGGTAAGAGTTGAACATTTTTAAACAGAAACTTTAAAGCCTCACCAACAGATTGTGGATTAATTCACACGCACACACATAAACGAGTGTGCGCACGCGCACACACTAATTAACTAAATTAGAACACACACAAATAGCTAAATCGGAAACCAGTTTGCAATTTTATATAATTACTAATTATTAATGGGTAAAATTCATTTTTCTTTTAATATTTAAAATATACTCTCTATACCCCTGAAATGCATTAATAGAGGTTAACAATCGTGTCTCATGCCTAGATTTAACATTTTTGGCAAATCCAAAATCCTTTTAACTCACATCTACATTAGCAGTTATTAGTTGACTTTTACTAATAGATACACCTTTATGATGGTGTTTTTGTAGAAACATAAGTAGTCCAATAGTGGCATTTCTTGCAGTTTTGTACAGTATTTCAGTATAGTGCATAAATAAGTATGTTCATAAAATCAAATAAAAGGAGTATCTTACAGAAATAAGAAAAATCACAACAAAAATTGCTATTCATTTGCCTCATTTAAATTTCCTTTTTTTTTCATTTTCTTTGTTTTAGTGTGATTCTATTATGTGCTTTGCATGACTGTATTAATACCAAGGTCACAAAATGCATCTTATTAACAGAATTTGCCGTGAAGACAGCCTCAACATTAAAAATTCCCTCACCCAAAGGTAATCCATAATCCTTAATAAAATTGTTACATGAGCTAATAAATGTATTTCTTTAATTCCCTTCCAGTTACAGCTTCGTTCTCATCTAAATAGTTTTAACATGTGCACTTTATTTATACATTGAAATGGAACATATCCTATTTTCCTACACATTTAAGTATAGCCTAGACCCTCTGTAGAGTTTAGGAAAGTGTGCAAGAGTCTAAGAAAGTGCACCATGCTTTTGAGGGCAAGCAATAAAAATGCTCTGTATGGTATGCATTATTAGACACTTTAAAAATATTGTTCTTATAAGTTACGCATTTCCCCCTTTTTATTTTTTTTATTTTTTATTTTTTATGCATTTCCCCCTTAACGTTGGACTATAAATTACAAATTTATAAGTGTGTACATATGTAAAAAATAGTTGTAAATAGCAGTTTCTATGTGACAACAGAAAAGACTCATCTTTACCTTTGACAAAGGGCTGCACCTACATTGATGGCACCAGTTTTATTAACATTTATGGTAGACTGGCCAGAAAAGTTATCGTCATTCTTATTTTTAGTTTCAATTGCCAAAATCCCATTCGAGCTTAAAAATATCCTTAAAGTTCAGATCTTCAGGTAATGTAGATCAGAATTTTCTCTTATTTTGCCACTTTGCTGTATTTTTTTATGCACTTCTTAATCTTTTAAAGTTTAGATAAATCAAAGGGAGCTTTTGGTCTTACTGGAGAGAGGGAGGATGCTCCATGGAAAATGATTTTAAATTATAGAAAGAACCATCGTGTTTACAATTATTCTCCCTTCCATAAACCGGTCTGAAGATGCAAAATAAAAGTGACATGAATTTATTAAAATAAGACCAACTTTTCAGGAAATACATTTTTAATAAACCAACAGAGGTCTCCTTGGCCCATAATATGATGCCTATTTTATGCAGTTGTACCTTGACATAAAGAGTTATGGTATGTACAAAATGTAGATAAATACATGTGCATATACAGAGATAAAGTCTCCTTATTGTATAGCTGCTGCTCTGATTCAGCTAATATTTATTCAACAAATATTTTTTTACCTCCTACTATGTGCCATGCCATGGGGATGATGTTAGTAACACTCATATCACACCCACAGAATTTAGTTGAAAATTAAAGTCCATCTCCTTCTTAAGATCAAAGGCTGAATGGAACACATGAATTAATTTAGCACTGAGAGTTGTTCAAATAAGCTATAAGATCATGAGTGTGTTACGATAGTGGCTGCTTTGTTTTTTCCTCCTATTTGTGTTCCTATTTTTTAATACAAAAATGGAACAAATAAAACCATTTAGTAGTGATTTTAAACGTCAGTGATTTTTAAAATGCCAGTGTTACTATTTAGCTATCTTCAGGGATCTCTCTCGAATTTATCTCAGGTGTGGATAAGTGATCCCTTCAGTGATATTTCCATTTTTTTTTCTTAAATGTTTCACGGTTTATTTAAAAAGAACACAGATGCTATTATCTCACTCATATTTTTGTTATATCTCCCTTGTGTGTTTATGATGCGATTCTTTTTATATTCCTGGCTAGGGAACTGAACTCTGTCTGCTATGGTATCATAGATTCTAGAGGGGCGCCAACGCTCTGTGAATACTGTACTTTGGCGTGGCCTGGTATCATTTCAATGGGAGGACAAGGGAAGTAAGTCAAGTCACCTTTTGCAAAGTCATGGTTCTTCAGCATCGATTAAGACTTTTTTCAAATGCTCCATTCCTGATGTCTCAGACAATGCCAGTGAAACACTGAAATGTTTATTATTTAACTTGAAATCCGAGACCATGTCAATAGGTTTATTAATATGAATAGGTTTACCAAACACTAAACTGTATAAGCTGTCCCTGTTTTTAGTCTTCTGGCATTCCTACATGCATTTGCACATTTTTGAAGCAATTTGAAGATTTTTTTTTCATATAAAAGATTCAGAATTTCAAGGGAATCAAGCTGACCCATTGCTACCCTGTAGTACATTTATTTTCCTTTTTTAAAAATTTAAATTCAATTAATTAACATATAGTGTATGATTAGTTTCAGAGGTAGAGGTCAGTGAACTCATCATTTGCGTAGAACACCCAGGGCTCATTACATCACATGGCCTCCTTCATCCCCACCACGCAGTTGCCCCATCCCCCCTCTCCCCTCCCCTACAGCAACCCTCAGTTTGTTTCCTATGATGAAGAGTCTCTAAGGGTTTGTCTCCCTCTCTGATTTCATCTTTAGTTTTCCCTCCCTTCCCCTATGCTCCTCTGTTTTGTTTCTTAAATCCCACATATGAATGAAATCATATGATAATTGTCTTTCTCTGATTGAGTTAATTTGCTTATTAGCATAATACCTTCTAGTTCCATCCAGTTGTTGCAAATGGCAAGATTTATATAAAAAGGTACAGAATTTCGAGGGAATCAAGCTGACCCATTGCTATTCTGTAGTGCATTTATATTCCTTTTAATTGAGGTCTCATGGGCACCATGGGTTTTCCCCTTACTAGTCTTGAGTATATCAAAATGTACCATTTAAACTGGGGAGGGCTGTGGTTATTTTTAATATCCATGCTTGGAAACCAGAGACACTGTATCAGAATCACTCATAACAGTGTGCACAAGTATGATCTTTTTTTCTTTTTTGAAATCATACTTTAAAAGATGAAATCCAGTACAAAATGAAATTTTTAATATCTATGATCTTTTATAACCAACATTTGTATAGAAGATACTACTGTTTTCTGTTTGTGTAATCACTCCTGTTTTCATCATTCAAAAACAAATTCAAGACCTCAAAAACAGGGAAAGAAATATCAAAGAGAAAAGCCCACTAGAAAAAAATGAGGCTGTTGCTAATTAAACTTAGTGAAGCATTTTCCCTTTTTAACTCCCAAGAAAAGGGAGAAATTAAACATGCAGAAGTGTACGCAGAAATGTTTAACAGTTACGATTCCATCATGGTAAGCATCATGATTAAAATAACTAAGAGAAATGAAGTTCATGTGAAGGCATACAAGGAAAGGTAATCAAAATATTACTCAAAATCTATTTCTTCTAACAATTTTGTATCATGTTTTTCTTAAAAATTCTTAATCATCCAACATATTTATACCACTGTTTTCAACTTTATTTAGTTGAAATATTCTAGATTTGTCTGTATATATATATATAAAGAACATTTTCTCATATACATAATTATATACCCCACGTTAAATCACTTTATGTTGTAGCTGATACATACCATCAGTTAATATTATTGCCAGTAGGGAAGGATAACCCATAGATGTTTCAGTTTATAGTAATGTCCTAAAGAACACTCAGTAAGTTCTTAGATTTTATTAGAAGTGTGTGTGTGTGTGTGTGTGTGTGTGTATTTTCAGGTGTGAAAGAACATTTTGAGAAATTCAGATAATTTTATGAAATCTAAACAATTTATTTTATTAATTGAATCCAATCTCAAGTGTAGCTCTTATTAACTACCAATTGACGTACTCCATAGTTTTGTTTTTTTCAATAGATCCATAACAAACTTATTGGAATTTAGTCTTGAGCCACATGTATGGTTAGAAATAGTGTTCCTATAAAGTTGTGAACATCTTTCTGATGTATTTCTGGTTGGCTCAAATGATTTCACAATTCTGTTTGTAAGGCAGGATAGGAAAATCTTTGAATTCCAAGTTTGTAAATGGAGGTTTGTGAAAGGTTTCATTAAGTTAAATATCTGGTTGATCATATGCAAATACCTAGTCATCTATATTCATTACTGGTTAGTCTCATACCTTTTTGAATTGAAATGGTTCTGAGTTTCTTCTTACAAGAGCTCATCACATACTAGTCGAAATTCCAAGCCCTTCACATAGAGTACCTCATTCAGTCCTCACAACAACCGGAAATCACTGTGTGATTCTTAAAATTCTGGAAGTTTAGAATTTCTATATAGCACACCAACATGCTAGTCTAACACATATTTTAGACAAAAAAAAATTTTAAAGCTGTATTTTTCTTTGCTTTAATTCAAATTTATATTCATGCCATTTGGGGATCATCGATCCATTGAAAAGTCCACTATCTGCTTTTCTGTATGCCAAACCAAGCAAACACTGAACCATACAGCAACCAAGAAACCATTTTTGTGAAACTAGTTATTCACAAACATTGGTTACAACTTAGTTTCTAGGAGTATGTTACATTTTTCTTTTTTGAACCATGGGCAATGATAGTGTATAAAAATGCTTAAAATTGATTAAGCACATTCTTTATTTTGTGTTCTTCTCCCCCCCCCCATTTTTTTCCAGTCTTGTTAGGGGGTCAGAGAGGTTTTGTTTTATTTGCTAGATGGTTGGTTTCATGACATTTAAACTCATTGGACTTAAAGGATTATGTATTGATTTTATCTATTTATTGCAAGCTACTATTAATGGAAAGAAATCTAAACTGACCCCAAATTCATGTCTGAATTGGGACTGTTAGTGTTGAAATAGCTCAGTTGATGGGAAAATTTCAGTTTGTCATGCTTTGTTTTAAAAGACTTACTTTACCATCACATTGCTAATTCCAGCCTTAATATTAGTGTATAAATATGAGTCTTTCCAACAAAGTTCATTTTTGAGAACAAATGATTTAGGAAAGCAAAGCAAAGGATTTAGATACAGAAGTACATTAGAAATAATGGCTGGTAGATTCGTTCTCATTTATTTATTTTAAAAATACTAACATAGTAGTTGAAGCACTTGGTTGTGTTCTAGACTCTGCATAATATGTGAAGAAGTCTAATGTATGATTAGAATGGCCTAAATGAAACTGAACCTTGAGCCACAATTTTTATGAATTAAACTTTACCATCCAGGATAAGTCCTTGATTACTTATTGATCTTAGGTGCCTGCTCCATAATTGATTTCAAGTTTGTTGGTATCCTGTTTTTCTCCATCTTCTTCTGAACAGATACAAATTCAGGTTTTGTGTGCTGTAAAATGAGAAATGTGACCTTTCATGAAATATTCCCTTTAGAGTTGAGGTGCGTGAAAACTTACAAAAGCTTTGTATTTGTTGCTAAATTTGGAGAAGAAAAAAAAAACTCAGAAAGGAAGTGTTTTCCCCTTGCTACACATAAATAACAAAATTACATGCATAGAGAATGCATGATACAGCTCCAACCCTAAACTTTAAATATTCACATTAGGTGAAATTTGAAATTTTCTGGGTGACAGTATAATTGTATGGTAGGTTTTCTTGTTTGAGAAAATCATTCGAGAGCTAATAATATTTGTAATTTGTGACCTTGTTGTAATTGGGAAAAGTCACTATTTTTCACATATGTAAGATAATTTGACCGTTATTGAATGTGCCATTATGCTTGCTGTCTAAAAAAAAACAAAACAAAAACAAAAACAAAAACCTAAGCAATCACATGCAAATTAATGCTAAACATTATCTTTTTGTACTTATTAAAATTAATTTAAATATATTTGATCTGAAAATTGTGTTCTTTGTACTCTGGTCATTCATACATGTTTGCTTACAAGAATTAAATTTATTGTAAATGTGATTTTTTTATATTGGGATATAACAGTGGTATTTTGTAATAGCAATTTTAAATGTTGTTAATTTCCATATTTCTTTTAATATTTCTTTTTAAAATAAAAAGTTATAGGGTGACAAGGAAAGTATAAACCTACCCTGAAATTTTAAGGGGGGGTGGTTCATGAATTGCTAATGTGGATTCCTTTAACACGTCAAGAAAGTGGTGCCGTGGAAAACATAAGTTCACCCAGAAAATTGACTACCTTCTATCATAAAAGTTCACATTTACATGACAGCATTCAATAAAATAAATAACTTTTTTTGTTAGATAGGCTCAAGTTCATCATTCTGTTTGTAAAATGGGGAATCTTGCAGCTTTCTTATTCTCTTAATTTAATGCAATATTATTTAAATGACCTATTCAATTATTATTGCAAGTATCACTGAAATGCAATACTTTTAAAAGTAAAAAGGATATGATAGCAAAGCAATTTTTATCAACATGGTAAGTTCTCATGCAATATTTCTCAAGTCTACCCACATTTTAAAATCACCTGAGAACTTGTTTTTGTTTTTTGTTTTCCTTTTAGAATGGGGAGATGGAAGGGCAAAGGGAGAGGGAGGGAGAGAGAGAGAGAGAGAGAGAGAGAGAGAGAGAGAGAGAGAGAGAGAGAGAATCTGAGACAGGTTCCCTACCCAGCATGGAGCCAGACCCAGGACTAGATCTTACAACCCTGACCTCATAACCTGAGCTGAAATCAAGAGTCAGTAGCTTAACCAACCAAGCCACCCAAGCACCTCTCACCTGAGTTTTCAAAAAACAAATAAACAAAAAACATTGGTCCTACACTGCTTGTCCAAAAGCTTTTAATTTATCTATATTAGTAAAGAAAAAAGAAACAACCATAAAGTGAAATGAATGTTACAGGTTAATTTTTCATATAATCTAGTGAATTTAAGTGACAATATCAAACTTTACATAACAGTATTCATTCTTGAAATATAATAAGCAATTGATTAGAATTATTCTTACTCTTAATTTATACCTTATAATTTGTACCCTGTGGTTAATTATGAACAATATGAATGTGTGTACATGACAAATGTCATTTTCAGCCTATGGTTTTGAATTAAGTCTTTAGAAATTATTTAGATGAACATGTTTTTGCTGCTATTTAATTTACTTAAATTGAGGGAAAGTACACTCAATTTAAATATCAAGGGTATTTACCCTGACATGCCCCACGATCACATCTCAGTAAAATTATAGCCAGCAAAATGCTACATTCTTCAACAGTATTCAGCCAGTTTCCCAGCACCAATTTAGAGTCCAGGCTCTGTCAAATTCATGTAGATGAAAGCATGCTATCAATGGAAGCATTTATGTCACCTTTGCTCTCAAGAATTCAGGAAAGAAGCAAGTGAGGTTTCAAAGGGCTTTCTCTGGAGTTAGGAGTTTTGTCCCATCTTTAAAATGTAAAACCCAGAAAACTGCTGAGAAAGCAATAAGACTCAAATAATAGTAGTCCCTGAAGATTGTTACACTGCCACATGGAAAAAGGCTTATATTCTCAGGTCTGGGGTCAGTACTAACTCTTGAAGGTTTTCCGATACAGAAAACTAGAAAAGTGGAACCACTAGAAGCAAGTGGTAAAAATAGCATTACATCCCTTGATTGCCCCTTGAGAAAATGTTGATTTTATCCCGTGTTCTTGGTTTAAGAAATGAAAAAAAAAAAGAATATTTTTTAAAATGTTAACCTTTCTCTAGTGCACATTTGGAAGCTTTGATTAATTGGTGTCCATTTACCTGGAAAATTCACTCCTGTGGAACAGTTTATTCCATTTTAATGGTTTAAAATCTTATACATTTCCTCCATGAATCAATAAAAATAGTCTTTGAAAGAATTTCTAAATTCTGTCTTCACCTCTGGAAACGTAAAAACATCTAAACTAATAACTGAAAAATACCCGTTTTGAATTGCTTGTACACTTAACTGTTTAAAAGCTAGCTCTCCTTCCAAACTAAAATGCTCATGAAATCTCAGATAAATGTAAAAATGAAAGAACTGCTCAGTCTTTGAAAGTCATCACGCCTGCCTCCTGGGCCTTACAGGAAGACTTCATGATGGGCGTGCGTAGGGGTCACCCAAAGGCTTATGTCAAACTCCACTTCATGCCAGACAACAGGGTCTGTACCTGGGGAGGAAGTGTTCATCATTCTCTAATTCTTTCTCTTGTTTTAAACTTTACCTCCTATTGATCATTACATTCCTCTTCTGGATGTTCCAGTATCCTAGCCGGGAATGATAATGAACATTTTAGCTCCTCCAGGTAGCTCTAGGTTGTGTTGAAGTTCCAGTACTTTACGGAAAGTTAGGGCTGCTTCTTGAGAGTCAGCATCTTTGCCATGACTCCTTTGCCCAAGAGCAAGAGGAGCCTTCAGCTACCCTGAACACAGAAGGAACACAGCAGAAGGATAGATGGCGGCTCAGAGTGACCATTGAAGCCTCTGAAGTCAGGGAAGGTAGGACTGGGTGACAGGCTTTACAGATGTGTTAGAGTAAATACTCAGTGCCTGTGGAGCTCCATTCAAATTTTTTAGTACAATAACTAGTCTGATCAGAGCATTTTGGTTCAATCAGCTCTATCATCTAAAGTAAAAAAAAGGGGCACGTGGGTGGTCCAGTGGGTTGGGCGTCTATCTTAGGCTCAGGTCATGATCCCAGAGTCCTTGCTCAGCAAGGGGTCTGCTTCTCCCTCTCCCTCTGCAGCTTCCCCTTCTTGTGTGCTTTCTCTCTCTTTCTCTTTTTCTGCCAAATAAATAAATAAGATCTTTTTAAAAAAAATAAAGTAAAAAAGATAAACACAGCTGCTGAGCCCAACCCTCTCTGCGGGGAGAAGGCAGTGTTGAAGAGGGGCAAAGGTTGAGCATACACCTCAAATACTGGCTATTACACTCAAATAATATACTTTTTTATACTTTGGAAGACTTTTATACTTTCATTAATGGAAGACTCCATTAATGAAAACATTTAAAAATACATTAAAAAAAAACCAGGACAATTAAAAGACTAGTGTTCCCAGTGCTTATATATCCCATTATATTTTCCATTCGATACAAATCAACTATTTACAGATGCTAAAATTTGTAACTGAGATGTTAAGGTGCATATGTCTGCATCATCTATGTAACATAAAAATATAACTAGTGAGCATGGCGGAGAGCAGAGAACACAGGACTTTCATCGATTTTGCCGTAGACATCTCCACTGTCAAAGTTAACGTGTGCTTAGTTTACACTGGGGTGAGAAGTCATCTTTATGACCACTGCCCTTATCAGCGTTGCCCCTCAAGACGAATGGAGGTGACTGGTGACTCAGGTAAGTGGGTCATGATGTAGAAGTGTGGTCTTCCTAGAGGACAAATGTTTTTCATCACCAAAGAAATGTATTAGGAAATACAGTCTGATAGAAAAAAATTCTTCTTGTTGGAAAAAAAAGTGAAAAAGAATGATGTTTTCATCACACGGTATAGGAGAGGTTCCATAGGTGTTCTCTTTTTTTCCAATTTTTTTTATTGTGGTAAATATATATAACATTATATGTACTACCTTAACCATCTTAAGTGTGCAGTTTAGTGGTATTAAGTATATTCATACTGTTGTGCAAACATCGCCACCATCCATCTCCAGAACTCCTTTCATCTTGCAGAATTGAAACTCTGTACCTATTAAACCATTATTCCCCACAAGCCCCCTTCCGTTAGCCCCTGGCAACCACTGCTCTACGTTTTAATCCCCGTTTTTCCACCACATCCCAGCCTCTAATTAACCCCCATTCTACTCTGCTATGAATTCAGTTTTTTAATTAAATTATTTTTCATTCCATATATAAGAAGACAAAACTTTTATGTCATCTTTGCTCTAGAGGATTCAGAAAGAAAGAGACTGAGATATCAAAGCGCTCTCCATGGAATTAGGATTTTTGCCTTCCCTGTTTCCAGGACTAGATAGAGACTAGAGCTTAATATCAAACAAATTATTCAGGCAAGGAATAGTATAGAGCAACCATAAACAACACATCCCAGCTGCAGGAACAGAGCCCAAATGAGGGGACGAGATGAGCGGAGTGGAATTGGAACACCTGTTGTAAGTGAAGGAAATACAGTCCCTATTGATGACCCAGAAGGAACTAGAAAACCTTCATTGTCTTCATTACCCCTCATGCTCATAATGCAAGCTGGGAAACACTAACATTACATAAAATAGGTAAGATGAAATCAGATTTTGAGAATACAATTCTATTTTAGACAGTAGCAGAAGACAGCGACAAAATAATTACTCTTGGAATTTGGGCAGTGGCAATCAAGAATTGAAGACCTGGTCTTCCCTTTATTCAAACACTAGAATTGGCCATTTTTTCTAATATTGAATTCTACAGTTAATTGTGCATGTGGTATTTTCCTGCTGCTTTATTCAAACATCATTAGTTGGGGTGCTTTTCTATCATTGGGAAAATTTTGATGCAGGACTAGTGGTAACACCTCACATTTAATATATATGTGAGTTATTTGATTAGCAAATTTCACAGCAGTACAGTGCTAATTTCTGAAGGAATGATTTTATCATTTCACTTTCCGCTCAGAAGAATGGAGTTTGGTTTCTCCAGGGTATCACTATTAATGACTTGGTAAGCATACGTCATTAGTAAGCGCACGTCATTACGGTTTCTGTGATACTGAGCTGAGCCCCAGTCAGTATTTTAAATACTGGGCTGAAATACTAGATCATAACTTATAATTTATTATTTGATTTGAGCAAGGCAGAGACACACTTCTATAACACTTCTTAAACTTAACACTTCTTAAACTTACATTGGGCAAAGAGGCTTTGAGTCATTTAGTGTTTGCACTTCTCAGATGCTGCATTGGAGGGGAGGGGTCCCGTTATTGCATGAAGCTCTTGCTGTTTCCACGGCCCTCCACTGACCTGGACTGTGCATGAAACACAAGTCCCCTTTGTGGAAAACCTGTGCTTGTTTGCATGGCCCCATTCGTACCAGTGGGCTGCTGTGTTGCCCACTCTTAATATTTGTTTTCCCCATTAATCTGTAGTAACCTTAATGGCAAGGATCATGGCCATCTTCTGCCAAAAGTGATTGAAATTCAGTGAGATTCTTTGAATCTGTGGGTTGTTTCTTTGATCAGGGCTGGAAAATTTTCAGTCACTGTGTCTTTCAAAAGCCTTCTTTCTCTTCTGTTCTCTCTCCCAACCCTTTCTGGAATGTTCCTTAGATATATGTTAAGTCTTGTCATTGCATGTTTCACGTTCCTTAGCCTCTCTTTTTGGTTTTCCGTGTCTTTAACTCCCTGTGCTACATTCTGGATAGTTTCTTTTGAGCTAAGGCTTCATGACTTGCATTAAAACACACACACACACACACACACACACACACACACACACATTTTTAATATTTTGAATTTAAAATTCCCTGGTCTTTGCATTAACTTACACAGTCATTCTAAAATTTTCAAGGGGAGTTAATGTAAATATAGATAATTTACATGTTCAATAATATTTCACAAAAATCGTGTTAGCCCATGGGGAACCTCCAGGCTGAAACTCTGTGATCTGTGGCAGAGGAGTAGAAGGTTCTCAAGGAAGCTAGCTCAATGGGTTGCCCTCAGATCCTTGCCCTTAAGAGTGTCGTTTGCTTCATTTTCTGCATGTGGTCTCAGTCCTATGAAACAGCATGGGTAGGTGAATGTCACCGTCTTAAGATGAGCTTCTGTTTACATTGTTTTTCCAATGCTCTATTACAGACTTCAGTTCTTTGTAGATATTAAATGCTCAATAAATGTGAACAGATTTCTGGACCAAATAAATCCCTTAAAAGAAACTCTGGCAATTGACTTCAGCCAGGTTTTACATGAAAGCTCAAAGGGGGACACCTGGGTGGCTCAGCAGTTAAGGCACCCGCCTTCAGCTCATGTCATGACCCCCAGGGTCCTGGGGTCGAGTCCGCACTGGGCTCCCAGCATGGAGCCTGCTCCTCCCTCTGCCTGTGTCTCTGCCTCTCTCTGTGTCTTTCATGAATAAATAAATAAAATCTTTAAAAAAAAAAAAGAAAGGCTCAAAGGGAAGTGACTTCATCTTGATGATGCCGGAACATTCAATCTTGAATCATTCATTGTCTGTGAGAGTTGTGCCTTCTATTATTCAATTGAATAACAAAGCAGACTCATCTTATTAAAGAGATAGCGCCTAGAAGACATCTTCAGATTACATACGTCAGGATGCAGCTGGGGCCATCGTGTAAGTATTTGCTATTAAAAAAACAAAACAAAACAAAACACTTCATTTGTAATTAGCTGCTCATGGAAAAACTGCAAGTATCACCATAAACATTGAAATATGAAACTAAAAATTCAGTGCCGAGAGGAGACAAGTACTCAAAGACATAAAGTCTAAAGGAACTGATTTTGATTTTAGGTTTGAAGGAATCAGAACTATTGAATATAATTTTAGGAAAAAAAAACTCTAAGAACATGAAGAGTATGCTCATGTGAGCTCTGGTCACAATTCATAGGGCATTAAAGGTGCATACTTCATAAATAAAAATATAAAGAAGTATTTCTTGAAGTAAACCTGTGGCACTATATTAATCCTACCTCAGTTGCAGAAAACAGTCTACCTAGGTATTTTAAGCAGGAACTGACTTACTATAAAGTTTTCAAATTGCCTATGGAATTGTTAGGAAGGCTAATAAAATAGGGGATGACTTTTCAGAAAAAAAAAAGTCAATATCTACACTGG
Organism: Vulpes vulpes; assembly: GCF_048418805.1. Taxonomy (NCBI): domain Eukaryota; kingdom Metazoa; phylum Chordata; class Mammalia; order Carnivora; family Canidae; genus Vulpes; species Vulpes vulpes. The sequence continues at coordinate 82,009,538 of NC_132781.1, forward strand.
AGGACCAGGCCAACAAGGCTGTTATCTCTTCTATGAGTAAGAAATTACTAATTCAAGATCCAAACCACCACTGCCACAATCAAGAAGATCCCTAATCAGGAAGCTAGGATGATATTGTTTGGTCCAGGACTACCTTCTGCTACATACAAGTTTTACCAGCTAAATTCTTATTCCATGTCCTGTCTCTTAACATCTATCAGATTAGTGACTGGGATGTGTGATATAGCTGCCACCATAATAAAATCAACCACCGTGATTGATTCTGCTTGCCCACAGAAACAGCTGAGAGAGAAGCAGTCTTCATCTTGCATCAATTGGCCAAATCTCACAGAATTGCATCTGATTGGTCATACATAAATCATCCAGAACTTGTGTTATGTAATATTTAGCTTTCAAACTTCCAAAATAGGGATCCTTGGGTGGCTTAGTGGTTTAGCGCCTGCCTTTGGTCCAGGGCATGATCCTGGAGACCCGGGATCGAGTCCCACATCAGGCTCCCTGCATGGAGCCTGCATCTCCTTCTGCCTGTGTCTCTGCCTCTCTCTCTCTCTCTCTCTCTCTCTCTCTCTCGTGTCTCTCATGAATAAATAAATAAAATCTTTAAAAAATAAAACAAAACTTCCAAAATATAGGAAATCACTCTACTATAGCTTGCTTTGGCTATTCTATTTCCACAAGTACCCTTCTCATATTTAAATTTACAGAATTTTTTAAAAACCTACAAAAAACCATAAACTCATACAAAACACAATGAAGCCAATACTGAACAGCAAAAAGTGCCTTCAAGAACTCTCCAAAAGGAAAAAAAAAGTACTCTAGTAGACTTTGAATTTTTTCTTTGGGAGGTGCTCAGTCTCAGTCTTTCATTAGTACAGTCATAATTCTATGTTGACATTCATAACTGTATAAAGCCTATCTCTACAACTATAGGCCATGTGAAATATGGACAAAAGGAGGAGAGAAACAGAAAGGAAAGAAAAAATATATATAATAGGGCAAGAGAAATTATGAATAAATACTTCATTGTTTTCCAAATGATGATGAAGCTATGCTTCATAATTATAACTTTTCTCCTAGTCATTTCATGTTTACTTTGTTCTCAACCACATTAGAGGCACTGGCATCTTGTGCCCCTCTCGACTAATATAGGTCCCAGCTGGAGATATCTGACAATTGCAGATAATACTTTTCCCCCAGGGAATCCTGTGTTCTTCACGACTACAATTCTTGCATGGAAACTAGGCACGAACTTGCTTTCTCTTTAAAACATGGCAGGCAAATTGCACTTTAGAGACCTTCAGGTGTTTAAGGAAACGTTGCCAGTAGATCATTTAGCCTTCAGACTAGAGAACTCTTTCCAAAATGAGGTTTTTCTTCATTATTCAAGGGGGTTTCCTGGAGAGATAACTGACTCATTATTTATATGCATCCTGAGGGCAGTTTATCCCTATAATGAGAGTCACTCAACTAGAAAAGGTAGTGGGACATTTGTTTCCTCACTTTATCTGAAGTGATCAATGACACCACCTTGACCCATAAAAACATTCAGGTCACCCTCAACTCACTGGCTGGGGTAGGTAGGGATATGAGACTAGTCCTCAGACTTCCTCCTTGAGGGTCAGGGCGGAGTAGGCAATTGTTAATACAGCCTGTTCTACACGGATTAATACCAAAGGACAAGAGTAAAAGTTAATACAAAAACTTAGGAAATTTCCTGTCTTCCTAAGATGGGCCCTGATAATTTTATAAGATTTACTCAACTGGTTGGGTTTGAGAACCTGGAAGACTACAGGTCAATACTACACGTGTGCTTCATCCTGTTTGTCAAAGTAGCATTGCTAATAGGCTTAGTGAAATGCTATATGAGATAAAGTGAACAGATATAATCTAAGCTTCTATCAGATTTATCAGACGACTCAATGAAGCGGTACAGACTTGTGGAAAAATTCACCAGAAGCCAAGACAGTCTTAGAAGCAAGGGGAAGATCATTTTGAACCAATTCTCCAAAGGTCTTTCACATTTCCGCACATCTGCAAGGGCACTGGCTGCCTTTGTTTCAAATTATCTTTTCAGACATGTTTGTATAGTAAGCAGCCTTGGAAGATAGAGACAGTCACAGTCAAGTTGTTTACAGCAAGTATGATAAAGGTAATGTCTCTCTCTAGGGCGAAAGTCAAGCTTATTCCTCATCCTCCCCCCAAATTAGATTCCCTGAACTGGAAATTCCTCTCTTGTGATAAAACCCATTGTGTGTACACGTGTCTCCTGAATCTCTTTTTATTGCTCTGTAGGAAATGGACTCAGGAAATGGATGCTTACATGATGATATACTGGCTATTGTTACCGCTTTGAGTAAAAAACTGCCTTTTGTCTCTGAGCCAGGAGTCTCATGTCTTCCACCAGAAAATTCAGAAATCATGGCTAGTTAACTTGTGAACAAGACTTCACGGTTCTTGACAAAATACAACCACCACGACAGTAATAGTAACAATAGCAATGATGATACTTGAAACAACAATAAGAAAAACCCTCCTGCCAGGCATCTTTCTGTGTACTTTAATAATATTATTTTATTTAGCTTGATAACAGGGCCACAAGTTAGTACTATTATACAGAAGAGGAAATTGAAGCAGATAAATAACTGGGCAAATATCACACTGTTAGTATATTAATATATTGTAGAATCTGATTTCAAACATAGGTCATAATTCTCCGAAGTCTATGACTTCAACCAATGCAGAAAAACTACTACCACTCAGAATTCAAGTAGCCCCTTTACCACTGCACGTCATAGACTACCGATGGCCCAACTCACATTAGTAAGGACACTGTTTTGTTTTTCTTTTTTTTGTTGTTGTTGTTGTTTTTTTTTGTTTTGTTTTTCTTTTTTAAGTTTTTATTTATTTATTTGACAGAGAGAGAGACCATGCATGTATCAAGCAAGGGGAGCAGCAGAGGGAGAGGGAGAAGCAGATAGCAGACTCCTTGCTGAGCAGAGAGCCCCTGTGGGGCTCAATCCCAGGGTCCTGGGATCATGACCTGAGCAGAAGGCAGATGCTTAGCCATCTGAGCTGCCCAGGTGCCCAGAACACTGCCTTCTTAAAACTGAACCAGGTCACTCAACCAACTCCAAATTCTCATTTCCTTAAGAGTCTATTTTTCCAAAGTCCTCTTGCCACCAGTTATCTTATCATTGTAAAGATGCAGAGCCCAAAAAATAAAAATGGATTTCCTATAGGATAGGAACTGCAGAAAGGTCTAGGTTAGGCAAGTTTCCCAAAGATGTGCTGTAGATCAGCTACCAAGAAAACTAGTATCTCTTCTATAATCAAGAAGCCACGGGGGCCAGAACCAACACTGCTGCCACAATTAAACATCATAACCAAGCAACTGCTATTAGGCTCAGATGCAGGAGAATGCTGTTATCCACAATCCAAATTAGGAAAAAGCCTGTGCCCTGCATCCAACTCCTATGGTGTTAGAAGAGCTATGAGCTATGGCTAATGTTGATGGAGAAACTTCCAAGTCCTCCAGACTGTGCTTCCCAAGAACAAACAAAACAGGAGATGCCCTTCATTCTTCTGACTTTCACTTTTCAAATCTTGTGTGAGTTTATCTGTTCAGCTGAATCTAGATCAAATCTAGATCTCTAGCAGTACAAGAGTCTGAAAAATGAAGATGCTAGCTAGCCTGGCTCCTTAGAGGCTGATGTATGGGATGTTAGGAACCACTGCACCAAATTATTCATAAGACATTGATTTCAAATGCGGTATAAGTTAGCTCTGCTCCAAATCAACCACAACATTCCAAAAATCACAATTATATGCAGACAAATCTTTTTGTTTTGTTTTGTTTTGTTTTGTTTTTAATTGAAAGCTAGTCAACAGCAGAAAAAGGACTTCACATAGATCTCATTTTCTGATGCCTTCCTGCTAATTCTAATGTAGGTAGAGATGGGTTGGGAACTACCTTTTGAGCTCATGACTACAAACCAGTATGAAAAAGAAAATGATTTGAGATGATGGGGGCCAGTTCTTTAAGGAAGGGAGAACTTTTATCTGCTATGTTGCAGGAAGACTAGGAAAAGGATGCTTGTGGGAAGTAGAATCTATTTGGTAAGAAAAAAATTATGTATCAGACATTAAAATATGATAATGTCAGAAATCAACAGTATTTCAAATCGGCTTGTTCACTAGCAGTTTTTTTTAATTTTATTTATTTATTCATGAGAGACACAGAGGGAGAGGCAGAGACACTCTGAGAGAGAGTAGTACAGTCATAATTAGGCGGAGAGAGAAGCAGGAAGCCCGACGTGGGACTCGATCCTGAGACCCCAGGATCACACCCTGGGCCAAAGGCAGCGCTAAACCGCTGAGCCACCCCGGCTGCCCCAGCAGTTATTTTCTATTTTTAAAGATTTTATGTATTTGAGAGAGAGAGAGAAAGAGAGGGAGCATAAAGCAGGGGCAAGGAGCACAGGGAAGGGGGGAGAAGCAGATTCCCCACTGAGCAGGGAGCCGGACCCAGGGCTCAATTCGGGACCCTGAGGTCATGACCTGAGCCAAAGACAGACGCTTAACCATCGGAGCCACCCAGGCACCCCTGTTCATTAGCAGTTAGTTATATAGATCTAGAATAAAGGGATTGAGGGGTCTAAGTCAGAATATTTTTTTAAATGTTATTGTCTATGTACAGAGCATAATTGAATCTCTCTCTCTATAAGGCTCTTGAAATTGAGGAAACATTTAGAGAACTAAATGATGAAATGCTTTAGAAGTGTACACTAGGCAAATGTGGCGGAAAAATACCCTAAAATTATAGCATTCCTCAAGCTAAAATGACATCAGCAATGAAGTGCTGCACTGGATAAATTTCCGGGGCTATGTGATAATTTTGTGGGTAGTGAAGGGAGAAATTAAGAGCATGGTACAATCTGTCCTTCGGAAGATGCGCTGTGAAGTGCTCTCGGGGGAATGAAAAGTGAATGATTGAATGCATGAAAAGAGAGCAGTTTGTGAACCAAAATACCGATGAATAACGACGGGGCAACTCTTGGGAAAGATACAAAGCCATGGAAGACAGGTGGATTTTAGACTTCAAGTTCAGTTGCCTACTGAATTATAGGAGAGAATGAATGTGAGGCAACTCTGAAATTGTGATTAGAGGCAAATCTATAACAATCACTTTTGCAAACACTTCTGAAAGAGGCAGTGGGAAAGATTTTTAAACAAATAATTTTCAGGCCAATTGAAAAGATAATGAAGTGTGTAGTTCTCTCTTGGCACACGCAACAGCTCACTCTGTCCAGAAAATTATAGGGCAAGCAACAGAGAACACTTGGGCTTCATTAAGAAGCGCAGGGCGCTCTGGCCCCTGGGAAACAAGTAGCTCGTAGAGCAGAACGCCAGGAAAGGCATCCACATCCTGCGTATTTGCCTCCTCGTGGTTGTAAACGTTTTAAATTATTCCCTCATCTCCTTCTCTGTAGAAGAAAGAGGAAGTTCTGTTTCTGTAATGAATCCAGCTGTTCACGCAGGTTACGAATAATGGGATGAGTGGGTATGCATATTTAAAGCTAATGTACGAAGGAAGAGAAGTTATTTATGGGATAACAATTGCAGACTGAAAGTCAAGAAAAATGGGATTTGTCTTGCTGAGCTTCTGAGCAAGCAGATCACGGCTGCGTGTGTCCTCACTTCTGAGGTGGTTCCGATGATGATTCTTGGGCTACTCTAGGGATTGCATAGCGAACTCGCCTATGGCACCCTGAACATTTCCATGGGAAGACCTTTTGCTCATCAGAAAATTGACTTAATGGCATATTTTAGAATCAGAATCTTGTCCACAACTCAAGAATTTAGGGTCTCGATTAGGGAGGCTCCCTAACATCTCAAAGTACAGAAAATCAAAGGATTTAATCAGCCCTTGGAGGGGTGAACACGAAAGTCAAAAAAAGAAGTTTCACATTCACGTGTAGGTGACAAACTATCTTCCGGGTCTTATGGGCCAGGCTCTAACTTCATTACCAGTTTCAACATTTCAAAACAGAAAATCTGAAATGTAAGCGTTCTGAGCAGCCACAGAAGCCCGAAGGACAAAGACCCTCAGGAGCAAACGTCTGCAGTGCCCAGCTGAGCTCTACCAGAGGACAAGGAGACTTGGCAAACATGTCGGAATATCCTGGTCCTTGAAAAATCATCCCTATTGCCAGATGGTTGCATCAGGCACCGTAAGCTTAATTTAAACTAATATTCAATCTTTCACATTCCTCCGTTCTGCTTACTTATGCACCGAGCTCATTTTTCATCAGCATCTGGCTTCTCGTTTAGGTCGGTCTGTAGAGTGATGATGTGTTAAGACACATGGAGGAGGAACGTTCTTGCTTGCATAATAGCTCTTGCTGTTCTTGTTGCAGATGAGCATCGTGATGATCCGCATTCTATACATCCTCTCCACATTTTTATTGCTTGTGAGTCTGTCACCAAGAGAAGAGTTGCCAGCGATCTGTTGACAATGTCTTATTTCTGAATTAGATATTAGGTAGAAGTAAAATCACTCAGGTCACAGGTGGACTCCTGAGAGTCTTTTTGGAAGAAAGCCTGTATCCCGCACCTCTCTATCACGCTATTAGGAAGAACAAAGTCACACATTTATTTTTCTTCAGGTCATAACTTGCTGCTCTAGTTCAACCATAACACAGTTACTTCCTCGTTATATTTCCTCCATATATTTAATGCTGTTTGTATTTTTTATCATAGAGTCTCTGAATGAGATAATATACAGTGCCCAGTACATACAGATTGTTCCATCAATGTTAGAAATCATCGGCATTCTTGTGGTTATTACTATTATTCTAAATCCAGTTACCCAAAGGCACTGTCACCACAGATCTTCCTCTCTTCATCCAAACACTAAGTTTTGGGAATTAAGTTTTCCATGATGCAGTGTACAAGTGCCATTTCTGTTGCCCAATTCCCAATGAACTATAGGAAAATTTGTTATAAAGAACAAATAGCAGGGGCACTTGGGTGGATCAGTGGTTGTGTATCTGCCTTTGGCTCAGGTAGTGATCCCAGGGTCCTGGGATCGAATCCCTCTGCCTCTCTGTGTCTCTCATGAATAAAATAAATAAAACATCTAAAAAAAAGAACAAATAGTATTAATATTAATATATAGCATTAGTATTAATTAGTGTGTATGGTAGTGGACTTTCTATTTTAGGGGATCTACCAATGGTAGAAGACAGAATCATCGTGTGTCTACTTTTAGGGGACACACTTGCATAAACGATCCATGTTTTGTTGTTAAATAAAGTTTCCATTATCTTTGTAGTTAGCAAAAATGCCTAATGGAGCATCGCAACAGGCTACTGTTAGACCTTCTCGTTGTGATAGTTTGAATTTTTAAATTTTAACTGTGTATCAATGTGTTAATCTTTAATTCAAAAAAAGTAGAGAAGTGTGTTGGATTCCACAAATCAGAACTATGTGGAACAGAGGTAATGCGACCTATACCAACCTTACTCACAGGAAAATCTCCATCTGTTCATCTCCAGTGCTCCTTGATCATGGGCTGAAGTTAGCCTAGTGTGCCATGACCCTGATCGAAGTGACCATATCTACACATTCAGAGGTATTCGGAATTATCTTCCATCATCAGGTGGGTGGCTGCCAACAGATTCTGATTTCTAGGCTCCGGCTTGGGAATGAATTCCTTAGGCAACTTGGCCTTGGGTCAGCTTCTGTTTCTGCTCTCAGGACCCCTTGGTAGAGAGATGGAGAGGTCTTCATTCATTCATTCTTTTTTTTTTTTTTAACTTTATATAGAGAGAGAGCACGAACAGGGAGAGGAGCACACAGAGGAAGAGGGACAAGCAGACTCTGTGCTGAGAGTGGAGCCCAACGTGGAGCTCGATTCCATGACCCTGAGATCATGACCTGAGTCAAATGCTTGGGGCATTGGTTAAGCATCTGCCTTTGTCTCAGGTCGTGATCTCAGAGTCCTGGGATCTGGCCTTATGTCAGGCTCTCTGCCCAGCAGGGAGTTGGCTCCTCCCTCTCTCTGCTCCTGCTCTCTCTCTCTGTCTCTCTCAAATAAATAAATAAATAAATAAATAAATAAATAAATAAATAAAATCTTTTCTTTAAAAAAAAAAGTCAGATACTTAACTGACACCTCAAGAGGGCTTCATTCTTATCAGCCTCCCCATACAGCCTACCAGAATCCAGATTTAACCATTTCTTTATTTGCTTTTCAAATTCTCTTATTTTCTCTTCCTTTCTGCAAAGTTCAGTTCCTATCAATAGTAACTAATGTTATTGAGCTAGGTTTCCTTTGGTAGGTGCTGCACAAATCATTTTTCACAAATATATAGCTATATATTTATAGTAAGCATCTCAACTGACCAAAATAGATTTGCCTGAGCAACATACAATCGACTGCCAGGGTTTTCTCGCGAACACGAAGTGATTTTTGTATTCACCTTATTTGCCCAACGAGTTTTATTGGTTTTTATTTGTTTGTTTTTCATTTTGTTTTCTCTGAGGAAGGAATTTTAAAGAGAGAGGTATCTGAAAACTTCCATAGAAACGTATTAACACTTTCATGTGTGAATTCTCACAACTATCACCATGTGAGTGTCTGAGAGGTAGAACCAACCATCCACTCAGAAAGGGATCTTAGGTATTGACCATCTCAGTGACCTTTGGGGCCAAAAGAGAACTCTTATAGTCACTGTGGGCTCTGTTTTTGTGTTTGTTTCTACTTTCATCCTCGGTTCCTCATCAGTTGTTGTGTCCAGTTGAAAAGAAATACATTGTTGCTTCTTCTCTGAAGTGTCCCTTGGATCTTTCCTCTTTATCTCAATGCTACTGCCTTCCCTTAGCCTCCGTCTCCTTCCCTTGTCCTCTTGAATGACTTCCTTACCTTGCCTCTCTCCATTCCTGTTCATCTTCCATCTCCCCAGTAGAGTTGCTTCCCAAATCCAGATCTGGTCATGGCGGGATACCATTTCATAGCTAACCAATACACAAGGATAAAATTCAAACTAAACAGTCCTTCATGATAGGACCGTCTCCTAAATTACAGACCATATTTTTCTTTGTCCTTTCCTTCAAGCACTTTATCTTCTACCTGCAGTGGGGAATTTCCTGACCTCCCAGTGGGTTGTATGTATTCCTTTTTTGTGATTTTTTATGTATTTCCCTTTTCCCTGGCATGCACTTCATCTTCCTTTTCATCCCTGCCTGTTGAAAACCCTCTGAGACACCGTTTTACCTGTGAATTATTCTTATTATTCTCATCCCATGAATCATTTTTATATTTCCCAGCATTAGTTTTTGTATTTAAGCCTCATTAGAACTTTAAATGGAAGAAATTATTACATTTAAAGAGTAGAGAATGATGTGTATTGAATAAAGTATATTCATTTTGGGTCTGACAGTCTATCTCTTAGGCTCTGTTCAATGTGTCTGAGATTAATAGCCTATGGATGCCTGTGAGTTCCGCAGCTTATTTTAAATTGTGCCTTTAATAAATTCTCAAAGTCGGTAATTCTTCATGATCTATACATTATACTAATACTTTTTTTTCGATTTCTCTCTGATGAAAATAACAAGGAGGTTAAAGCTTACATCTGTTTCAAAAATCCTAATTCTACTCAGAATGAAATTAAACTCCCACAATCATATATTACAATTTATGATCTTTCTTTGCACACTTTCAAGGGTCTGAAATTATGCTCATAGCCTATCCAATTTAAATCACTTGGCGATGCTAATGAACTATGCTATTATGCTATTTCTCCCACCTGGGAAACACAAAAGAGATGCAGATGCCCATTAACAGCAGCAATCTCGGCCAAGCCTGACCACCTCTGCACACTGAACACAGTTCTTTGAAAATAACTTCTGACATACGTGGCTGTTTGAAATCTTATAAGCCATTTAGCATGAAAAAATTTCAGAAACATAGATTTTTTTAATGTATTTTTAATGTTTTTGTTAAGATTGTCTTTTAAAACATAGCCAAATGAAAAATCAAAGAAAAATGGTTTAAAAACGTTTGAGGAAGCAGAAAACTTTCAAGACTGAAGCCAGCAGGATATCACTGCATAAGTCAGATATATTAAATGGAGATGTGAAGAATAAATGTGAAGAGCAATGTTAAAATATTTTACTAAGATTGATTAATAATATAGTACAAATTTGAAATAAAAATCCATTTAGTTTGAAGATATGAATCAAATTGTTAACATATATGCCTAAATATATTCTCTTACTACAAAAAATATATTTGATTCCCTATGTCAAATATGAAGGAAAGTTTAGGTAGTAAGGATTTCAGTCGGAAAGAATACAGTTTCCTCTCCAAGAATCTACAAAAAACACATATAACTCCATTAGGTTTGTCATTTCACATGAATTGGTGATGAGGGTTGCCTATATGTTTATTAGCATCATATGTTTATGCTAATTTCTAAAATAATTCTTTGTGCAATAGCGGTTCTATTCTTCAAGAAGATCTTCTGTGTAGCCATTGAGAACATGTCTCTCCAAAGATCATTTTATTGTCCCCAATATTACGTATTCGAGAAACCACCAAGGATCTGACACCGATGCAAGTACACGAGGGTTTATTAACAAGCTCAAGCTGGGGTCCAAGTATACCCCACACAGTGGAGCAGGGACGTGGACCCCAAGGGGGGTTCCAGCTGGGTTTTATGGGCTGGTCTAGGGGACCTCCAGGAGGGGGGGGGATTTCTCAAGTTCTGTTTACATTCTGAAATGGGGCTTTCAAGGGCATTGAGCCCTGTTCTCATTCTGATATGGGACTTTTCTGCCAGGGCTTGAGCTCTGTTCTCATTCTAATATGGGGCTTAACTGCAGTAAGGTAAAGTTCAGCTCTTATTCCCAGGGGCCTAGGATGGCTCTACTTGTGCTAATGCTGAACTTAAAGTGGAATGGCCTTAATTTTCTATGCCTCTACATTTCCCCCTCTCAGAGGAACCTAAGGAAGGACCCAATCATGGGTCCAGGTCGCTCTCAGACTGAGCCAGGGGGAATGATTAAACCAGGATTCGAACCAACTTTGTTGCTGTTCTCTCTCCTGTTTATGTCCCAGGGAAGAAGCAACATCCCACGTTTAAGGCAGCACATAACCACCGCCCCCACCCCCATCCCGTTGTAAGAAGACTAAGTCTAATCCCCTTCTATTTTGAAGGACAACCTCAGACTAGGGAGTCTGGGAGGTGGAAAATAAGTGAGAACAGCGCAGTCTTAGCTTTAGGGGATTGTCCTTGTCCGGTTGGCCTTTCTATTCTGGAACAAAGTCCTTGAGAACGGCGTGTGGGTCAGCTGGCTCGACGTGGGTATAGTGGACCCAGGGAGTAATCCCGTCGACCTTGAGAGCAGTGGGAGTGGTCAGGGTCACGATGTAGGGTCCCTTCCAGCGAGGTCGAAGTGTCTGGTGTTGGGATCTCCACACGTACACCCAGTCACCTGGCCAGTATCGATGGGGGCCCAGGGGTGGCCCAGTGTTGTAGAGGGCCTGCAGCTTAGGCCACACCTGCTCATGGGTTCGTTGTAACATTTGGAGGGAGAAAAGGAGTTGGTGATCATCAAACTCAGCAAGCGCCTCAGGTTTTAAATTGGGGATAATAGGTGGAGGAAGACCGAACATGATCTCATAGGGGGTCAGTCCCATCTTATATGGGGAGTTCCTCACCCTATATAGGGTGAAAGGGAGGAGAGTCACCCCAGTCCCCGCCAGTCTTCAGTGCTAATTTAGTTAAGGTCTCCTTTAATGTTCTGTTCCTCCTCTCTACCTGTCCTGAGCTCTGGGGCCTATATGCACAATGTCATTTCCAATCTCACCCACAGACTAGGGCCACTCCCTGTGTTACCTTAGAGATGAATCCTGGGCTGTTGCCTGATCCAATCTTAACAGGAAAACCATACCTCAGTAAGATGTCTTCCAGCAGTTTCTTGGTCACGGTCTGTGCTGTTGGCAGTCATCCCAAGTAGGCTGGTGGGTAAAGAGAACAGGATCTAAAAGCCCGATTAGATCTCTAGGGTTATCAGAGAACTTTGCATTTTGGGTTCTCCAATTATATAAATCACTGGTGGAGAAGGGCCAGTATTAACATTAGCTGTCTAGCAGTCTCGTTGGGGGTCCCATGGCGGGAGAGGAAGAGCGGGGGAGTCGGCGGCCCCGCATTAGAAAGTGGGGTGCCCGGTAGGGCGGCAGAAGGATCAGGTCCCCCGGGGAATCCTGCAAGACCAGATAAAGGGGCACTTGGGGCATAAAGTTGGTCTCCTTCTGGGCTTTCCAAAGGGCTAGAATCTTGGTAAGTCCTGCTTTGGGGGGTAAAAATGGTTTTAGCCAAGGAGGGGATTCTCGATCATGTCCTGCCAGGCCAGATGTAGGGCACCTGGTCAGGGTGGCTGTCCGGTTTGTCCCTGAAGATCATGGCCTTAACCTGTAAGATAATAGGTAGGTGGAAAGTTCCTTCTCGGACCATCCCATGTCAGAGGTTGGACATTCTGAGATGCAGTGAATTTGAAATCTCTCTCTGTATGTCTGTGCTCAGGTTATGAGTCTTTCCCTAATGTCCAAGAAGTGGGAAAGCATAAGAGACAGGGAGTGGTTTGTGTCCCCCATTATGTCCCCGTCCACACCCAGGCACAGGCAGTAACGACAATTAACAAGGACCCAACAACACAGACAAATGTTCCAATGCGGCTGCAGAGACAAAACTGAGAGTAACCCGAGGGGCTGGCAGCCAGCCCTCCTTACAGATGAGGACCCCCATCCTCCAGGTAGGGCAAGGGACATCTCCTCAAGACCCCCGGGCAAGGGCCTGCCAGCGTGTCTGCCTAAGCCAATGTCGATCCCATACAGGTTGGAATTCCTACAGGTAAAAGTACAGTTTCGAGCTCTCAGAGAATATGCACGCAAAAGGTGGAAAAAGTTGAGTGCACTCACCATGTGTGAAACCCTCTGGATGGGGCCCTGGAGGTCTCTTGGATCCCGGGCGAGCCCCCAAATGTTGTGCCCAATATTGCAAATCTCAGAACCCACCAAGGAGCCGACACCCATGCAAGCCCACAATGGTTTATTAGCAAGCTTGAGCTGGGGTCCAAGTGTGCCCGACACAGCCAGGGACTTGGACCCTGAGGTGGGTTCCAGCTGGGTTTTATGGGCTGGTCTAGGGGACCTCCAGGATGGGGGGAAGAATTTCTCAAGTTCTGTTCTCATTCTGATATCGGGCTTTCAAGGGCATTGAGCTCTGTTCTCATTCTGATATGGGGCTTTCAAAGGTGTTAAGTTGTTTTTTTTCTTTTTTTCCTGTAACTGCAGTAAGGTAGAGTTCAGCTCTTATTCCCAGGGGCCTGGGATGGCTGTACTTGTGCTAACGCTGAACTTAAGGTGTAATGGCCTTAATTTTCTCAGCCTCCACAATTTTATTTCTTTCTTTCTTTTTTTTTTTGAAACTCATTAAACAATTTTTATTTTATTTGCAACTACAGAAGACAATTTGTCCCAACTTTTTGTCCAGTCCTGTTTTTACCAGGATAGGGGGAAACAGTATTAGAAAGGGAAGTTAGAAAATCTTGAGTTCAGTTTCGATCATTTTACTCTCAGACAACAACCTTCAAGATCTCCACATCTCTTCGCAAGTATCTACAAAGTTCTTGAACTTCATTAGGACTTACAGCCCACCGACCTCCTCCATTTCTTCACTTCTTAGGTTTTCTTTGGACTCATCTGGGTCCTGTGCTCCACTTATGATAATAGTACTAGGCAAACACCCCAACTTTGCGCCGTAATTTCCATCCTTAATACTTCCCTCATAAAACCTGGATGAGATTGTTTCCAACTACCCACCTTCTCTCTACTTCACCAAACATCCATACTACCCTGGAGAAAAGGATAAATTGGTACAGTGTTAAATCACTGTCACCATCCCTGGAGGCCACTGAGAACCCTCTGTCCATACTAGCTTCTTCCCTACTATGCTGACTTTCTGAAATGATAATTATTTTACTTCTCTTCTCTGCTCAAAGCTTCATCTCTTCCTCACCAATTAATTCTCAATTTATAAGTCACTTTTTTTTTAATTGAAAAAAGTAGAAGGTATCTCTTGTGACGGGTTTTCCTCCTACATTTGATCTCTGTCAATTAGAAGTAGGTTTGGATGCAAGTTAATAGTGACTACGAATAACAGTGGCTTACATAAGATAGAAACACATTGCTTTTGTTTAGTCTGAAGGCAGGTGGGCTGGAGCTGACACAGGGCTTTATTTTACGGATTCATAGAGCTTCATCTCCTTCTAGCCTATTCATTCTTTCTTGGCCTCTACTCCCCAAATCACTTCCTGCTTGAGCAAGGCTCCTTCATGCCCACCCTTCATATTTGCATCTAGCCAGAAGGAAGGTGAGAAGGACTAAGCAGAAGGGATATGTGACCTGTGCCAGATTATAAGAAAGATTCTTCTTTGGTCTCAGTGTTCAGAACTTAATCACATGAGCAAACCTGCAGCTTGAGAGGCTGAAAAATGTAGCAGTTATTCCAGGCAACCAAGTGCTTAGCCAATAATAGGGATTCTATTACTATCGAAATCTATCTGGAAGCTTGCTAATTTTATTAATATCTTTTTTCTAAAGATTTATTTATTTATTTATTTATTTATTTATTTATTTATTTATGATAGACAGAGAGAGAGAAAGAGAGAGAGAGAGGCAGAGACACAGGCAGGCCTCATGCCTAGAGCCTGACGTGGGACTCGATCCCGGGACTCCAGGATCGTGCCCTGGGCCAAAGGCAGGTGCCAAACTGCTGAGCCACCCAGGGATCCCTATTATTTTACTTTTTATTGAGATATAATTAACATGCAGTATCATTTAGTTTCGAGTGTATAACATAATGATTCAACAATTCTATACATTCTCAGTAATAAGTGTAATGGCCTTATGCCACCAAACAATGTTATTACAATCTTATTGACTATATAATCTCCATAGGTGCACTTTTCAATCTCTGTGACTTCTTTATTTCGTCACTGGAAGTTTGTACCTCCTAATCACCCCTATTTATTTCACCCACCACCCCCACGCACCTCCTCTCTGGCAACCACCAGTTTGCTCTCTGGGTTTTTTTGTCTGTTGGTTTGTCTTTTCTTTTTTCTTTGCTTGTTGGTTTTGTTTTTTAAATTCCATACATGAGTGAAACCTAAGGTATTTGTCGTTCTCTGACTTATTTCACTTAGCATTATATCCTTGAGGTGCATCAATGATGTCACAAATGGCAGATTGCAATTTTATGGCTGATATTTCATTGTGTATATACATAAAACATTAAAACATCTTCTTTATCTACTCACCTAGTGATGAACACTTGAATTGTTTCCATATCTTGGCTTATAAATAATTCTACAATAAACATAGGGGTGCATATATCTTTTTAAAAGAGTGTTTTCATTTTCTTTGGTTAAATACCCAGTCATGGAATTACCGGACTATATGGCATTTCTATTTTTAATTTTTGGGGCAATCTCCATATTGTTTTCCACCGTGGTTGCACCAATTTACATTCCTACCAATGATGCAGGAGGGTTCTCTTTTCCCCACAGCCTCACACTATTCGTTATTTCTTATCTTTTTGATTCGAGCCAGTTTGACAGATGTGAGGTGATATCTCATTGTGGTTTTGATCTGCATTCCTCTGATGATTAGTGATGTTGAACATATTTTCATGTGTCTGTTTGCCATCTGTATATTTTCTTTGGAAAAATGTCTCTTCAGATCCTCTGTCTTTGTAAATCAGATTATTATTTATTATTATTATTGGTCTTTAGTTGTGCAACTTCTTTATACATTCTGGATTTTTTTTAAAGATTTTATTTATTTATTCATGAGAGAAACAGAGAGGAGAGAGAGAGAGGCAGAGACACAGGCAGAGGGAGAAGCAGGCTCCATCCAGGAAACCCCATGTGGGACTCAATCCCAGGTCTCCAGGATCACACCCTGGGCTGAAGGTGGTGCAAACCACTGAGCCACCCGGGTTGCCCTACACTCTGGATATCAACTGCTTATTGGATATATCACTTTCAAATATCTTCTTCCATTCAGTAGGTTGCCTTTTCATTTTCTTGATAGTTTCCTTCACTTTGCATAAGCTTTTTTATTATTTTATTTATTGTTCAAAATTTAGAAATATTTATAAAATTTTCCTTTGCCTCATCTATCAATACCTGAGAAAATTATGAGTGTGCACTTATCACTGTTCCCTGTAGGTTTTATCAGTTTTCATTTTCTGTAGCTGAGACAATTTTAAGGGCAAATGGATTTAGAATTATTGTATCTCCTTGGTGAAATTAATATCTTATAATAATTTTGTGGTGATCTTATTTATCTTTAATAAGGCTTTTTATCTTAAAATATGTTATCTGGATTTAATTTTCATTTGTTTGAACATTTTTCCTGATTTAACATTTTCTTATCTTTTGGCTTTATACCTTTAACTATCCTTATGCTTTAAATGAGTTGCTTTTAGGGCAGCCTGGGTGGCTCAGTGGTTTAGCCTCCTGCTTAGAATATCTTATGGTTTCTTTGCTTGTGGATTCATGTCTTTCACCATTTTAGTAGAGTTTACTCATTTTTTTTTTGAGTATCAGATTTCTCCCATTTTCTGTAATCTCCTTTTAATAGTCTGATTAAATGTTAAATAGATCACGCTCTATCCTTTATATTAATTCACTTTTTTTCCTTCATAATTTTCTCTCTTCCCCTCTCTGCATTGCACTCTAGGTAATTTCCTGATCTTTCAGTTCACTACAACTTTCATCAACTAATCTGTTGTTTATCTAATCTGTTGTTTAACTCATCTATTGATGTTTTATATTAATATTATATATTATGCTTCTAAAATTCTTTTGCATCATTTTCATATCTCTGGGAATTTTTGATATTCACTGATTTCTTACTCATTTTTTGGTGATTTTATCTTTCATTTCAAAAACGTTTTCTAATAAAATAATCACTGTTATTTTCTATTTTCTTTTCTATTATCTATAGTGTTGTGGGGGATTTAACTTCGTTAGGAATGTTTTGTCAATATGTTTGTTTCTCTGACCCTAGTAATTCCATGTTCTCTTATACATTTGATCTTTACTTAAGGGTTCAACATTTTTCATTTTATTATGTGGGAATCTAGAGGACCCAGTTGGGTGTCTTTTATTTGAGAGAAAATTTGCATTTGTTCTCACAGGGCTCCAAGGGTTCTACTTTTCTGAGCTGACCTTGTCTCTTGTAAAAACGAGATACACAGGTTTTGTGTTATCACTTTGAGTCTCTGAGCTAGCATTGATATTTCCTTCAGGCTTCCACACCTTTTAACTTACTGGTATTTGTTTGTTTGTGTTTGGTTTTTGGGTGAAGGAAATATTCCGTAGAGATTTTTCTTCTTTCTTGAATTCCCAGACATTTGTAAAAATGTTTTATGTAAGATCTAGTTACATTAAGATTCTCTTCAGAATAGCTAGAGTATTAACTTTGTCCCACAGTTTTTTTTTTTAAGATTTTATTTATTTATTCATGAGAGACACACAGAGAAAGGCAGAGACATAGGTGAAGGGAGAACATAGGTGAAGGGAGAACCAGACTTCCTGTGGTGAGCATGATGCAGGATTTGATCCTGCATCATGGACCTGAGATCATGACCTGAGCCAGAGGCAGACACTCAACAGCTGAGCCACTCAGGCATCCCTGTCCTATAGTTTTGTAGTTGTCTTTTGTTTGTGAATGATTTCTTTTTTTCAAGTTCCTTATTTCTACTTGAACGAAGTTTATTCAACTTAAATAACCTAAAATATATTATAGTTTTTAGCATAGTCTGCAGTATATGTAGTATATAAAACCTAAAGAACCTCCATTGTGCAGAATACTGACTACTGGTTGCTTATTTATTAAATTGTGAATGGTAGTTTCAAACTAAAACAACATGTGTTCTTAAGTATTCATTGACGGGGAGAATGACATTTGAATTTTCATATCAGAAAGAATTTCTTTCATAATTGAGGAAATTAAATTTAAAACTTTCATTTGAGGCACTTAGGTGGTTCAGTTGCTTAAGTGTGTGATTCTTGGTTTTAGTGCAGGTCATGATCTCAGGGTCATGAGATCAAACCCTACATTAGGCTCTATGCTTAGTGCAGAGTCTGTTGGAGATTCTCTCTTCCTCTCCCTCCCCCTCTGCTCTTCCCCTTGCTCATGCACACACTCTCTCTCCAGTAAATAAATAAATATAAATAAATAAATAAAATCTTTAAAAAATAAGTCTTATTGAGATACACTGTCAGGTTGCTGCAATTCATAGTATGTTTCAGTTAATCTTATATATTACCAATTTAAGTATTGAAATACTTAATAATGCAGAATGATTATATCATAGGTGTGCATGAATAAATCTCTGCATTGGTTTTCAGGATAAACCACGCTCTTGATTCTTCTACTGCCCCCAATGTTACTTCTTTTAATTCATTTTTTGTTATATATTCTCCTTCTCATCAGTCATTTAAAGGGTGAATGCCCCAGGGTTCGGTTTGGAACTTTTATCTATTCTATCTAGGTTCTGTCCTTGGAGGTCCATTCAGTCTCATCATCTATATGCTGAAAATACTTAACTTAATATTTCCGTTCTAGACTGCTGCCTTGGACATTAGATCATATATAACTTCATAACTTCATGTTTGGTATCTCTACCTAGGTATCTGCTGTGTTTTCAAACTCAGTATCTACAACACACACACACACACACACACACACACACACACACACACACAGGCACACACACACAACCACCTATCCTATCCTTAATTCCTATATCAAATGAGAGGAAGTCCAACTTTCATTTGCTCAGATAAAAAAATCATACTTAAATCATTCTTTTTAATTTTTTTTATTTTATTTGTTTTATCATAGTAAGAACACTTATGATGAGATCTACTTTCAAGTTTTTTCAGTGTATATATTATTGTTGACTATAGGTACAATGTTGTGCAGCAGATGTATAAGGTTTATTCATCAACTTTATACCTATTTTTAAAAAGATTTTATTGATTTATTCATGAAAGACACAAAGAGAGAGGCAGAGACATAGGCAGAGGGAGAAGCAGGCTCCCCACAAAGAGCCTGATGCGGAACTTGATCCCAGGACCCTGGAATCACCACCTGAGCTGAACGCAGATGCTCAGCCACTTAGCCACCCACGCATCCCAACTTTACACCTATTGATTAGTAATTCCCCATTTCCTTCTCTCAGCCCCTGGAAACCATCATTCCACTCTTTGATTCTGTGAATTTAACTATTCTTGATACCTCATGCTGTATTTAGCTTTCTCTGACTAGCTTATTTCATTTAGCATAATATCCTCAAGGTTCACTCCTGTTGTCACATATTGCAGAATTTCCTTCCTCTTAAAGACCAGATGGTATTTATCTACCACTTTTTTTCCATTCATTTGTCAATGAATATTTAGGTTGTTTCCACATCTTGGCTATTATGAATAGTGCTGCAGTGACCATGGGGATGTTCATGTCCCCTCAAGATCTTGATTTCAATTCCTTTGGGTAAATATACAGAATTTAGCTTAACTCTATTAACTCTGTTTCTCGCGAACTCCACATCCAGCTTATCAGGAAATCCACTTGGCTGCACCTTTGAAATATATCTTGAAATTTCAGACCTGTGAATTTACAATTTTCATCAAACTTGGAAAGTTTTTAGCCATTCTGTCTTCAAAATTTTATTTGACCATTTTATTAATCCCATCTAGTGTATTTTTCATCTCAGCCATTGTAGTTTTTATTGCTAGAAGTTTGATTTGTATCTTATTTGTATTCTCTGTGTCTCTACTTGACTGTTTGACCAAAGGTAGTACAGTTATGATGTCTCTTTCCGCTGATTTTAAAATGCAGATCAATTTTCATTGATTGATTATTCTCTCTGTTGTGAGCTGTGTTTTACTGCCTTGGGTAATATTTGATTGAATGCCAGACATTATGAGTTTTGCCTTGTTGAGTGTTGAGTATTTTTGCATTCTTATACATCTTCTTAAACTTCATTCTGGGATGTAGTGAGTTTACTTGGAAATGGTTTGATCCGTTAAGGTATTGCTTCTATGATTTGCTGGGTAGGTCTATGACTTATGATCTCCTAGAAGTGAGGCAAGATCTCTGTAAATTCTTTATTCAATGCCTTATGAATTGTGAGCTTCTCTAATCCACCTCATGAAACTAGGCATTGAAAACAGCTTGTGTGAAGGAACTTGTTGATGTTCCCTCTGTCTCTTTGGATGGTTGGTTCTTCCTTAAAATTTGATTCCTTATACATTTGCTCTAATGAGTAATTTTTCAAAATGCTCAGGGTACCCTCTGCAGATCTCCAGAGTTCTCTTCCTCTGTGTAGCTCTCTTATTTCTGGTAGTATGTCATATGAACTAGCTGGGTTGGTTTCTCTATATTCATCTCCTTAACTTATGAAATCCTCCAGGCTCTGCTTTAGTTATTACACCCATGCTATGGCTTCTAAACTCTCTCAAAGCTATAAGTCTCAGCTCATTTGTTTTCTATCTTTCAGGTATCCTTCTCCTCCATTGCCTGATATCTAACGTTTTAAAAATATTGCTTTATCTATTTTGTCTGATTTTTTGGAGCCCCTCAGATGTGAGAAAAAAAATCACTTCTCTGTTACTCCAATTGAAACAGCTGCAAAAGTTGTCCTGTGGATTTTTTTAAAGAGGAAAAGAAAAAAGAGATATATTTTCAAACATAGCTACACATAAACATATATTTAGTACTACAATTAACTACTTGTGCATCTTTTCTTCTTTAAATTATTCCATATAGCTTCATTTTCCTAGTTACTCTTACAACGTTTATATTCATTTGAATAAGTTATAATAAATGGGAAATAAAAACTCTTACATTTTCGTAACTTTAATAGATAGATCAATTAGAATTACTCTTTAGAGATAGAAAGAAAATATATTGTCACCCACAATCTAACATATGGAAATAGTTTTTGAGATAATTAAAATTAACTTTCATCAAGAAATGATTCTTGTCACCTAATCTTGATATCTAATATTGAATGCACTTGGGGAATTTATCAAAATCATGCTCAATTTAAATTATTTCATAAAATCCCAGTTGACAAAGATATGGACAAATATGATAAAGGATGATTAATTTTCAATCAGCAACAGTACTCCCAAGTCTTACTTCATTTGACAGATTACTGACTCAGAAAAAATTTAAAGTGACTTCATACAATTCTTTTTATGTAAGCCTGTCTGCAAAATCAGAAAAGAACCAAACAATATAGGCAACAGAGATAATACAGGAAAATGAGGGTTAGTGTTCTACTTTGATTGGTGTTGAGACAAGTTAATGTTTTAGGAACAAAAAAAATAGTGCCTTCTGAGGATTCAGTGAGTAATACACTCAACTTGGAACAAAAAATAAGTCAGTTTGGACTAAGCATGTGTTTGAGCTTGGCAAGTTAATTAAATTTTCTGACCAGAAGTATCCTCATCTACAAAATCACAATATTAATTCTATCTACAAATTTGCTATGAAAATTAAAGGACATAATACATTTTGCAGAGATTTATTCAGGCACGCTTATGATATAATCATTCTGCATTATTAAATATTTCATACTTAAATTGGTAATATATAAGATTAGCTGAAACATACTATGAATTGTAGCAACCTGACAGTGTATCTCAATGAAAGATTTATTTTTTAAAGATTTATTTATTATTTATTTATTTATTTATTTATTTATTTATTTATTTATTATATAGAGAGTGTGTGCATGAGCAAGGGGAAGGGCAGAGGGAGAGGAAGAGGAAAAGAGAATTTCCAACAGACTCTGTGTTAAGCATAGAGCTTAATGTAGAGTTTGATCTCATGACCCTGAGATCATGACCTGCGCTAAAACCAAGAATCAGACACTCAACCAACTGAACTACCTAAGTGCCCCCAAATGAAATTTTGTGGTGATAAGAATTATCACCTGCTCATAGCAATTCTACTGCTCATAGAATTGTTGCCAGGTGCAAAGTAAAGGAGGGGTTGAGGTTATTCAGGGAAAGGAAAGAAGACACAATGGTTAGAACAAGGTAGGATGGGAGAAGAAGTCATATTCAAGGAGCCAGATCCTTTCACATCATGGTAAGAAATGGTCATAATTATAACTCATAATAAATACTAAACAGATGGACAGTTAGAATGTAGAATTAAGCTCTTGGGATTTGTATCTCATAATGAATAGGTTTTATGAATTGTTATTGAAGCTGTATCTGGCCTGTTGAAAATCTTTTATTAAGTAAGAATGGCCTTTTGATTTTATAACCATTCCACTTGAAGCTAATGTTTCTCTGATGTATTGCTATTATTGTTATGATGATAGAAAGTGTATCTCAAATTTAATACCTTAGTTTTGTACCATAGTTTTATACAATGAAAAAAAAAGATTTTGGAGACAGAATCATCCTAATCAAAATATAAATTTGATGAAATTTTCAAATACTTTTCTGTAGCAGCAGACTATTTCTAGAAATAAAAACTACTTAACAATGAGAATTAGCCTCATTTGTAATATTGAAGGCCTCTTGGGAAAGGGATCACTTATATAACCATTCATTTGCAGCTCAAGAAAAAATTTGTCCAGGGATCACGAATTTTCTTCATTTATAGAAGATATTGAATGTTCTAATTGCTCTTATTTACAAGAATTTACTCACCTTAAAAATACTACCAATACTGCTGCTACTACTAACATTTATTGTATGATTACTATATACCAGACACTGGTAGACACTGGTATATAGGAATTTTTTTGCATATATTAATTTATTTAAATTAATTATCATAACAACTGTGTGAGATACTATTTTTATCACTTCTTTTTTTCAAGCAAGGACACTAAAATTCAAACAAATTAAGCTGCTTCCCATATTCATAGAGTCAGTATGTATTGAAGTTGGAAACCTAAGCTATTTGGCAATAATAACTACCCAAAATGAGTGGGTAGATATAGGTTTTAAAGGGAGAAAAATATCTAAGATTAATTCCCTGATTCTGACTTTCAAAATTGGATGAATAATAAAAAGGGCACCACTAACTATAAAGGGAGAGCATGGGTGGACACAAATGTAGTAAGAGTAGGGAGTTAAGTTGAAGGGAAAGATAATGAGTTTGGTTTTACGAGTTTGAAGTCCTTGAGGACTTGAAGGAACTTGCTGTAATCTGAGCCAGAGCTAGAGATTTAGGAACATTCAGAATATTAGTATTCCCTGAAGCAACGGATGTGGATGACATCAGGAGAAAATGTGTCTGAGACACAGAATTGAATTCTTAAGCACTAGCATGGAGGTACATTGTCATTTGCAAAAGAAGTATATGTATGAATGCTTCCAAATAATATTTAAAAAAAGACTGAGAGGATTACTATGACTTTTACAAATGTACTTTCAATAGGAAAATCTTAACATCTTAAAATTATTGCACTTCATTAACATTCTTGAATTGACCTTTTCTCCTAGCTAGATGAACTAGCTCTAGAGTTATACTGTACAAGCATGCTAATTTGGTAATCTCGAAAGGCATGGAAATGGAATTTACATGTTGGGTTCAACCCTGAAGAACTCAGATCTAGAACAATTTTAGGAACAAGGGCAGCCTGGGTGGTGCAGCGGTTTAGTGCCGCCTTCAGCCCAAGGCCTGATCCTGGAGACCCGGGACTGAGTCCCACGTCAGGCTCCCTGCATGGAGCCTGCTTCTCCGTCTGCCTATCTCTCTCTATCTCTCTGTCTCTGTCTCTCTGTCTCTCTCTCTCATGAATAAATAAATAAAATCTTAAAAAAAAAACAATTTTAGGAACAAGAGTCCCATTAGTCTGAAATCACAGATTGACTTGGATCCCACTTACATTAGATACCCACATTCCTGTATTTTGGTATCAGCTGTGTTTCAATCTCAAGACATCTAAACAATTATATTTGGTATTAAATACATCAAGGAAATGATATATTGTATAGACATAAAGATTCCTCATTAGTCAAAAACTTTAGAAACCTGACACCTATTCCTGCTTTATTTTTGTCTTTGGGAAATGACACTAGTTATAGTTTTAGAAAATAAAAAGAAAATAAAAGAAAAATAGTGTTCTAGGTCTGGCTGAAAACAGTGAATACTTAGAAGAGGCTTTTAGATACAATTTAATATCATTAGCTTTCTTTCCCCTTAGCATTAAGTAATCAACAAGATTATATATATATATATATATGAAATTTCATGAAATTTCTAGCAATGTATTTTTAAAAGTCAATATAGCCTTATTGTAGAACAAATAAATATGCTTCTTGGAATTTTGATCATTTCACTGGTCAAAAATGATCAAATTTCATTTGATCATTCATTTGTCCAAATCATATATTTTATAATGATTGCAACCATCATCAAAGAAAATAATTGGAAGGTTAAATGACATTTTCAATTGCATTTTTCTGAAATGGAAGAGGTTTAATCCTTGAGATTACAAGTGTTTGTTTGAATTTCATTTTAATCCAACCTCATAATGTTTATAAATCTTACCCACCTGAGTTACATACATCTTTTTTGGTTGAGTGTAAAGGTAATTCTTGCTGTGGTAGGAAAACTGTCAGGAACAAAATGTGTCATGTTTTATTTGTGCAGTAGATTTCATTCTTCTTAAGATCCCAGACTGTCTGCTCTTCTGTTGTTTTTTGGGGTGAGAGTATAGAATAGAATGTGACATGTTTAGGTGTGATGATTCATTTTGTCTCTCTACCTCTAATCTACTAACACCTCGAACACCGGTTATTTTACCCTTGTCAAGTGCCTGTAGGTTATAAAAAAAAAAAAAAAAAAGTTCCACTCACTCAGGCATCAAACAAACTGAATAAGTAAAGGAAATTCATATTTATTGGAGGTTTTGTATATACTTGCTGGAACATGCCACTAATTGTATCACTGAATCCCTGGGACAATACTTCAAGGTATGAATCACTGTGCCCATTTTACAGATTAGGAAATTGAAGCCCAGAAGGCTTATTTATTTATTTATTTATTTATTTATTTAGGTATATTTTAAATTTCTTTTTTTTTATTATTATTTATTTATGATAGTGAGAGAGAGACAGAGAGAGAGGCAGAGACACAGGCAGAGGGAGAAGCAGGCTCCATGCACCGGGAGCCCGATGTGGGATTCGATCCCGGGTCTCCAGGATCGCGCCCTGGGCCAAAGGCAGGCGCCAAACCACTGTGCCACCCAGGGATCCCCAGAAGGCTTATTTAATAGCTTGAAGTTTCATAGCTGTTGAAGAATGGAGGTAAAAGTCAAAAACGTTTCTGGTTCCTGGACCGCATCACTCTGATTTTCTTTTAGTTTGGAATTTCACAGATAATAATTACATATTGCATTTTAGAAGCATTTGATAATAATTGTAATATTAATAACTAGTGCATACACGGTTCTTATTATATACCAGACACTATCTTACATAAATTATCTCACAACAACTCTGTGATCCCATTATTTTCTTTTCATTTCAGAGATAAGGAAGATAGTTTAATCACCAAACATCATCTAGCTAATAGATAATAAATAATAAAAATTATGATGCCATCCCAGTAGGTTATTTCGGGATCATAGGTCTCTTTAGTAATACATTTACTATAATATTTTGAAAACCATCCCAGATATTTCTGGATTTTTGGAGTCTACCAAGAACTAAACACCCACAGGACTCTATCCATCCTGATATTAGCAGTTGGTCTTAAATTAACTTTAAAGAAAGCCATACATATATTTATGGCAGAATTAAACTATTCTATGGATTTTTTTTATTTTTATTTTTTTATTTAAAGGATTGTAAAGGAGCCATGCAAGAGAGAAAGGAAGCAAAAAAAGAAAAAAGGCAATTTAAAGCTACCACTGATGTAGTCAACCTGTGGCACTAATGGACTGTGTTATTTCCTTTTAAATTAAATGTACTTTTGTTTAAGCAAAATACTCTGATGGGCCCGATTTGACCTAAAATAAGAGACAAGTGGGGCCAGAGGTGATGAGAAGAAAGATAGTTTCTCTAACTCAGCCTGCACCAGGCACCCAGGCATCTGAAGATAAAAGAAGGGTCTTAAGTGTCCCTGTGAGTAGATGAAGACATACTAATTTTATTTGAATTATAAAGGAAAAGGAATCTCAGCAGGCTTGCACTCTTGGGCCATCTCAGCTGACATTTGTGTTTTTATTGAGAATGATAATATGGACCTTCTGATTCAGAGGCAGCGCATCTTGTCGGAAGTCCACGTCTGATTGAATATCATTGGCAGCCAGCCAAAGAATAGCCTGGATAACAGAGGGGTTGCCTTATTCCTTGTCACATGTACTTAAGGATTTAACTATTCAATTTCTCTTTAATCATGATGCATGATCTTGGATCCTTTACAATCCCTCAGGGCAAAGGAAACTAATTCTACACATATCATGAATAATATGGCATCTCTGAATAAGATGTCAGAATAAACCCTTTAACAGTCAAGCGATTTCCAAGTTGAATATCCTGAATCTGACAATTATTTGTTGAAAGTTTGAAATAGGAGACTGTACAATAAAACTGTTGATTTCCACCTATCAAAATATTGATATGCCAAGATTCATTCCACTATTTGCAAAAGATTTGTTTGCCCTGTATATATTTTAAACTGTACGTGAGGTTTTTCATAGTTTTTTAAAGTACTCAAAAATGTGTTTTGGATTTTTAAAAAATGTTTTAAAAGTCAGAGCTACCATGGAATAATTAGCTAGTGGCCTAACATATTTAATACTCAAATATGTATCAAGAATAGGTTATATAAATAATTTTATAGTATTAAAACATATATTTTTGTATATATAGCACATATATAGACATACACATTTAGCCAGGTACAGGTTGGGAATAATGTATAGTAGTGGATGGACTGCAAACTTTAAAAATTACATCCAATATCATGGCTGAATGTGTGTAATTTCATTAGTTAAAAAGATCGATTAAACTAATCCATTATTTTAAAACTATTTATACTTGTGAGGTTATAAATTGAAAGGGGGTGTAAGGGAGTCTTTTTGGATTCTGATAACGTTCTCGTTGAGGTGGCTACTGGTTATACATGTGTTTAATTTGTGACAATTCATTGATTTGCACACTTGTGATTTGTGCTTTTCCATATGTGTATTCCATGGAAAGTTTACATTAAAGAAATATATATACATGAGTATTCATGATATATTCAACATCCTCAATGTATTGATCTTATTTGAAAAATGAGTAAAAGCGATTACTATGATGTGTCTTGAGAAACATGCTTGGCAATAAGTCATTAATGGCTGCTCATCAAAGCTAAAATCACCGGTAGGCCATTTTATTTTTATAAATATTCTAACACTAAGCGCTAGATCATTTTATAAACATGATCATTTCCAGGTATTTTCCTTGTTCTTGAAATGAAAAATCTTGCCTGGCTGTACTTTTATTTGAAGAAACATTTAGAATTTGTAACAATAGGTATCTATGTTTAATATGTGACAATTAATGATATTTTAAGATAGTCAAAGTCTATCACTTTAGATTATTTTTCCAAAGACTATTTTTTTAAATGTCATTACATATCAGGTATGGAATAAATAAGTTGTAGGAATAAAATGCAGAGCATAAGGAATACCGTCGATAATACCATAACAGCAACATAATGGGATAGATGACAACTACCCTTGTGGCGAATACAGCACAATGTATAAACTTGCCAAATCACTAAGGTGCACACCTGAAACTAATGCAACATTGTGTGTCAACTATACTCAAATAAAAAAATGCAATGTTATTACACAATCTGTATTTTAAGGGTTACATAAATTAATTTTGGCATAAAATGGGGTAAATTATTTTTGGTAAAAATAAATTAATATAGAGTTCTAAAATTACAAAGTTACAGGTCTGAAATTTTCATCAATTTGTTTCCAAGGTCCTTAAGGTTTGGAAAGTTTCTTCATTTTGGAATCCTCTCCGTGCATCAGATTTGTCTTGATAAGTTTCAATAAATAATTGACAGTGAGTGAACAACCTTGATCCTTCAATTTGTCTGTAGATGTGAATCCGGATATGAACCCAGGTTGTGTACTTACTGTGAGAGTCCTGGTGTACAGAGCTTGGGTAGAAGGAACAGAGAGAAGATACAAAGGAAATACAGAGCGGAAAGTATCTGATCGGGAGAGGCTGACTCGCTCTTTGGTGCTGAATGAACAACACTATTACCTGGATGTGTATTTCTCCTACTTCTGCAGATACAAAAAGACTTTCAAGTTATTTTCACTTTTCTCAACATCCTCGAGTTGAGCTGAAGAAAGGTGTCAAGGGTTTTTATTTCTAATCTGACTGATATCCAATTTTACATCATCAGTGATAGAAATGAGCTCAATTTTGGTTTTGTTTCTAGTCAATTCTATCATCCAAAGTCTGTAGACTGGAGATTCTGGGGCAGGGAAAAAAAACTATATATCCAGATATTCCAGGAAAATATGAAATAAACACATCCGTACATGAATACAGTTTAGAGTTTTCCAGTATATTTTTAGCCTAAAAAAAAAAAATCACAGAAGCATTACAATCCTTGCATTCACTATCCTAAATAGGTACTGGTCTTAAAGAACTTTAAAATATGTAAATTAAGAAAGTAATGTACTCGTATATTATTATAAGAGTGATAAGAGTTGAATTGTGTCTCTCAAAAGGATATGCTGAAGTACTGATGCTTGATCCCTCAGCAAGGAAAAAGAGTCCTTGCAGATGTAGTTTGTTAAGATAAGGTTATACTGGACCCGGATGGGCCCTCAGTCCAAAGGCCTATTGTCTTTATAAGAAAAGGAGAAATGGCCCAAGGAGGAAACCACTTGAAGAAGCAGGCCCAGAGGGAAGTTATTTTAACTCTGGTCATGTGATCTCCGTCAATTCACTTCACCTTTTTTTTTGAGCCTAGGTTTTCTCATTGATAAAAAACCTGGATTGCTATTAAAAATTAAATGAGTTGAACGTGGAAAATTCTTTAAAAGGAGTCTGAAACTGCTCAACAGGATTCCTTACTATCATTTCACTGTGTCTCTATGTATTCCTTATATTGTATGAAGTTTTGCGTATTGCTTTGTAACTGAGGAGGAAAAGAATAATAAAGATTATTCAGAAAAGACATTTAACATTTATTGGGAGCTGGCCATGTGCCAAACACTGTTTTAAATATCATGAACACATTATATCATTTATATCTCACATGTATGGGGTGAGTTGTTTTTAGTCACTTATTACATAGGAGGCTTGCGAAGTTCAAAGATGTGAAATAAAATGGCCAAGGACGCACAACTGGTAAAGGACAGAATAAATCTAGACCATTCAAACTTCAAAACTTGGTTAGCTACTATGCTTTATTACTTTTCTGGGGCCCCCGACAATCTCTCCCCACCACCAAATGTGTGAACTGATTATGCTCCGTGGGGCGTAAATAATGTTGATGCAGTGAAGTTACTTTTTGATTTACTTCTTTGTTCTTTTACATCGTGACATGCAAGTTTGAGGAGAATAATCATATCACTTCTGTGTATCACTAGAAAGCCCAATTGTTGAATCACAACCTCAGGAGTTTTCTGGGTGAAATCTGAAACTGGCCCCCGTACATGGAGGGCAAGGAGAGACCACAGGAGGCCAGACGTTGCAGGTAGATATTGGCAGATTTAATTAAAGCACAAGAACTTACCTGGGAGGCTTGCTTGGGCAGCCATAGGTGCAGCAGATCTCTGCCCCTACCCTCTGCTAGAGTCCTGGAAGTTTGTGCAGAGGTCTCACCTGGCTTCAGTCACATATTCAGTCCAGATGGTCTCGGCAGCATCTTACTTTTTCAAAACTACATCTTTATAACAGCTGCGAGGGTGTGACTAGTAGGTGGGGGGTATAGTCCAAGGACAGGGGAGGGGTTAAGGAGCCTCTCATGCCCTAGGTCCAGCTCACTGGTCAACCAGTAGTCTCATCCCCTCAATGACCAATCCCAACACCAATTTAGAGCCTATGGTTTTGCCCACCCTGAAATTCTCATTCTTTTTATTGACTTCTTGTACCATGTTCACTGCCTTTTTGCAAGATACCACTTTTTAGACAGGACTGTGTATGGGCTATAAATTGGGACTAAGTTTCAATTTAAAGACCAAGAAGAGGAGTATATAATGTCCCCAACCAAAAATCATAAACACCCCTGGTAAAGCCTGTGATATCGTATGTGGTACTTTTCTTGAATGTTGTCAGAGATGCATATGGCAATCGCCTCTTATTATCCTAATATGTAAAATTAGGATCTCCAGAGTTTAGAAGTCAGTTTAAAGTAAAATAATGTTTTAGTTTATGTGAACATGTTTCTCATTTAATCAAACATTTAATAGTTTGTTCTA
The DNA here is from genome assembly GCF_048418805.1 of Vulpes vulpes. Lineage (NCBI taxonomy): Eukaryota > Metazoa > Chordata > Mammalia > Carnivora > Canidae > Vulpes > Vulpes vulpes. The sequence goes on from NC_132781.1 coordinate 82,040,098, forward strand.
CTTTTTCTTTTCTGAAAATCCGATTTTACCTATTCTTGTTACATCTTCCTGGAAATCAATGGTCTGGTAATTATAAGAGGGCTTTGTAGCTAGTGGGAAAGATTTATTTTTTTCCTAAAGGAAGACTTTCATTGAATCAGGGTTACATGTCTGAACACTTAGATGTTTCAAATTCTCTTACAACTACTTTCTGATTTTGTTTACATCACTTTACTTCATATTACAGGAAAGAACCAACTTTTCCAAATCTTTTTTTTTTTTTTTTTTTTTTTTTATGATAGTCACAGAGAGAGAGAGAGAGAGGCAGAGACACAGGCAGAGGGAGAAGCAGGCTCCACGCACCAGGAGCCTGATGTGGGATTCGATCCCGGGTCTCCAGGATCGCGCCCTGGGCCAAAGGCAGGCGCCAAACCGCTGCGCCACCCAGGGATCCCCAAATCTTTTTCTGAATTAAAATGCAACACTTGTTGTCTCCTTAAGACAACAATAACTGCTAAAATAAACGTGTCAAAAATGGTTTTGAAACAGGAAAAATGTATTTCTTGATCACATAAAGTTCCAGTACAGGTATTTCTGATCAATTATGGCTCTCCACAAGATAATCTGGGATCCAGGCTTCTTCATCTGTGGCTCCACTGTCTTCAATACATGGCGTTTAGATGTGCAGTGCTTGTCTTCATCAATCTGACAGTCGAGGCAACACTGTGGTCATTGACATCTAGGAATATTTGTAGTTCAGAAAATGGAAAGATACTTCTTTTGCTTACATTTTGGTTACACTGACGAGTGGTAGACAAGTCCCCAAACCTGTCCACAACATTAGGTAGGACAGGTAGCCTTGTGGTATGCATGGGAAGAGGAGTAAAAGTTTGTTTAATGGATTTGGCAGTTACTTTCACACTCTTGAACCCGGATCATAGTGTAAATGATCAAGGGCAAAGAATTAGAAGAGGATTAACTCGTGCTCTCCTACTATAACCAGAGAAAGAAAACTTATCCATGTGTGGCAAGCCAATGAAATGGGAGCTGAGCAGCCCACAAAACATGGCCCAGATGAGTCACATCCAGGGCATCTATTGCCAATAAAAGCCATTATGGGGGAAAATGCTCTTTTCTTGAGAGGCTCTTGCCTTGGGAGATTGGGAAAATTGTAGGGAGGAAAAAGTCAGTCTGCTATTTCCTTCTGTTTCATCAGCATTTCAGTGAAGAGTCCCTTACCTTAGTGCTGTGATACTGAGGGCTTATTCTGAACCACACGTGAGTGAATCGGAAAAGAGAGAATGAAGGAATGCCATCCTGTCTCTGTCTTCGTCTAGTTATTCCTAGGGCATTCCAGATAAATCATTGTTTCTCACAGAGTTAAATTTAAGATTCAGAACTCATTAAAGAAACATGTTCAGTCCCGAATATGGGAGACAACAATATCATACCTTATATTTAATGTCATAGTTATTGTAGAATCATGGGATACTTAAAGGGAACAAAATAAACTTTCTTTTATCCTCTTAAACTATTCACCCACAATGTTAGTTTAAGATCATTACCTTACTTAGTTACTGGGTTTTCAAATAATGTACTTTGCTCGGAACAAAGTATAAGCAAAGCGAAATACCTGGCATCTTTAAACCAGTTGTAGTAGCAGTAAAGAAACCAAGTCTGAGATCCAAGTGAATGTGTTGGTTGCACTTGATTTGAGGGGGTCCCATCCCTGCAGCTCTGCTGGATCACAGCCTCGGGGGAGGTCCCCCGACGGTAGTTACCCCCATTAACAGGCAAACTGTTCACATAGCTGCTCATAAGGAGAGTTAAAATTCAGGTTTGACCCATCACACTAGGCCATTAGATCCTGGACGTTGTTGACAGCTTCAGTGTCCTCTCACACCATTCTCAAGGTCATTTACTACACTGCTCCCCATCCCTCTCTGCTTGCAGTATTCGTCCCCCTGGTCTTTCCAGAATCTTTTTTTTTTTTTTTTGTCACACAGATTTCCTCTCCCATGTGATCACATTCAAGAGGTCTTCCTTGACTACCGGCTGTCATGCGTTGCCTTTCATCCCTACCCCTGACTCACTCTCTCAAATCACTGTTTTGTTTTCTTCATGGTACTTATTTTTTTTTATTTTTGTGGTACTTCAAACTACCCCCAAATGACCTTATTTGTATATTTATATTTTATTTTTCTCCTTGTATCCGAAACTTGACAAGAAAAGTACATTCGTCTGTCTTCTTCATTCCTGATGTGTTTCCAGACCCAAGAACAATGACTGGCCTAGGTAAGGATACAGTCGATATATGTTGAATGAAAAAAACAGTGGGTGTTGATAAGTGAGCTAGCACAGCTGCTATCTGTTATTTTTAGTATATAGGGGGTTCTGAGTTTGACCAATGAATTGCACATTTCCCCCTGAAATATCATTTCGTCAAACGATTGTGGAGCTTTTCATCAAAGCTGAGTGAATAGGTGAGGCATTTGCCATATTTTTGTGTTTCCTTCACAAGAAAACTGCCCTCTTCCTAATATTGATCTTGGCAGGATTATGTTTATCTCTCAGACATCTGAATTATTTTGTTAATGCTGGGTCAGAGAATTACTGAGTCAGGGTAAGGTACAAAATAATTCTTTAGGAGCATCATTATGTCACAAAGGATAATGAGGCTTTGTAATTATCAAAGATAGCAGTAATAATAATTCATAGTTATCAATAATCTAATTAATAATAAATAGCAATCATTATTGGTTTGACAGACTTTGCAAACAAAGTGCTATATTTCTTTTACACACGAAACCCTGGGGTTAGACAGGTTCAGTTGTCTGTAGACTGTCACTGCTGCAATAATAATGAGGCCAGTTTTCCAACTCAGCTTGTGCGGACCCTAGAGTTTGTGCATCTTAACCACGTTCTTAATTGTCATCAGCAGAAAACGTTTCCTGAGTCTCGTTATGTCACACAGAGCTTGGCTAGGAACCCAAATCGTTTGATTTCAGAACCTATATTTGTAATCAGGAGGCTAAGCTATTCCTATCTTGTTTTAAATGTTTACTCTGGACTTCTGCAGAGACATATTGTTCTTTTAAAACGTTATTTCGTGGTACATGGCATATTTTTTTAAGGGTCCTTTTGTCAGGAAGTCTCTTAATATGTGCTAAAATATTTTTTTTTGAAAATTTGTAACAATTTGTAACAATTATAGATTGGAGACGATCAATCTCATGCATGCTTATTTTAGAAAAATGAAAAGAGAAAAGAGGAAAAGGCAAAATCATCCATGATCCCCTCCTTACAGAAATAACCACTGTCAAGAAATTTTTGGATTGGAACACAAAATTGCACTTGGTAGTAAGAGAGATGAAATTCTAGAGAATACCAAAACCTTCAAACTCTCAAAACAATCAGAAAGCGTTCTGATCATCAGAAAAACCATTTAAAACTCTCAGTTTTCACATGGTGTCATAGAAAGAAGCCACCAAAATGTGCACACAAATTGTCATATACCGCGGCCACTCATCCTTTTGGCCCTCAGGTACGCCTTTGAAATACAAAAATAGTAAGCCCTGGCTTATCTGTCTTGTGGATGTTTTAAGGATAAAATTAGATTATAAATGTGGCAGCTCTTTGAAATACCTTCTTCCCTTGCTGAGCGCTTGCTCACAACTTCATTCTCTCACTCTGCCCTCTGACCTTTATCCTCACTTGAGAATCACTGTGTCTACGTTGGGGCTCTCTTTGCCTCCTTCAACCCAGCATGGAAAGTCGTTGGGCTACATACTCTCTAGGCTAAATTCTCGTTCAGTGCTGTGGTTTCTGGGAAGACATAAGTGACAAAACTGCTAAGGAAAAAGAAGGCATGTAGAGAAATGTTGGAAAATAGTTTTAGGATGTGCCATAGGGCCAATCTTTGCAGCTCTGAGAATCTCCCCCGAATGAGAAGGCTGGCTGCCAAATGAGGAAGCACTGAATTATTTTCGTATCCTCAGCTTGCTTTCTTCATCCTTGAGGCTCTCATTCTAACATTTCCCATTTCGTTTTATTTTCAAACTCTTTTTTTATGCCTGTCTCTTTTCTACCAATCTTTAACTATCTCCTTTCTACCTCATTGTTGTCTTCTCTAATATCTTGCTTTTATGAATAGTCCTGTCACACTGTTGTCCATATGCACTGATTCTACTTCCTTCCTTCCTCAGGTTTATTTTCTTAAAAGCAGTCATGAAGGTAATAGACGCAGTAATAGACATTTCCAGTTAAAAGAATTTTAATTCAGAATTTAATTCAGAATATACTCAGTCTCACTTCCCAAAGTATTATTTTCAAAATCAGTCTTGGGTCCTGAAGTCCACCCATTGTCTCTCGTCACGTGGCTCTCTTTCAGATCCTCTTATACCCAAGAGCTGAATTCTTCTAGGTGGGGGAGAGAAGCTCTGGTGCTTCATGTCTCTTCTTACAGAGAATATCTGTATTTTTTTGTATTATTATTATTTTTAATGGCTCACCTTTTAGACCAGGTTGGACTCCTCCCCCTATTGGTTAATTCAAAGTCGACCATCTGGACCCTAATTAAATTTGTAAAATCCATTCACCTTAGCCATATTCTATTAGTTCTACATACATTTAAAGAGAAAGGAATTGTACAATCCTGTGGTTTTCAGAAGCTAGGAATCTTGGGAGCCATATTAGAATTCTAGAATCTACCCGTAGATTCCTCAGGGTAATGCTTGCATTTGAAACTGTTTATGATGGTTTTACTATAAATACATCAAAATTTTATGTAGACTCAATGTTATCAGTCTCTTCTTTCTAATTTTTGGGTTTATGCCTTGTTGATTAATCTTTTCCCATTCTAATATATGAGAGCACATATATGGTGGGGATTTTTTTTTCAACTGTTTTTACAGCTTTATTTCCTTCTTTATTTTTTCTTATTACACTTTTTGTATTAATTCTTTGATGCATCTAGATTATTCTTTTTCTCCCTCTTTCCCTTTCTTTAATTCTTTCCTCTGCTTTTAAAAAAATACTGTTACTTAAAGACCTTCCCAGTTGCCCCAGTGCTATTTATGGATTAATGCATTTTTTACCTGCTGGGTTTAAATGTCACCTTTATCATAAAAAATATTGTGAGCAGTTCATTCTCTTGCTAAAATCTCAATTCTATCTCATAAATCTATTTTTTTCTGCATCAAAACAAAATGATTTTTTTTTTTTTAATTTCTGTGGCCTTATACGAGTATCTACTCTCTTGGGGGAATATTAGCCACTATTTTCTTTTCTGGTACTCAGAATTTCCTTGCATATTTCCAAATGTTTATCTTTCCTAGTATATTTCAGACCAGTCTCCCTAAGTAAAAATAATATTGGTAATTTTAATAGGGTTATAATATGCCATATTAATTTAGGAATAATTTACACTATAACAATGTTGCATGGTATATTGATGAATAATGGATTTGGTTTAGTTAATTCTTTTGTCCTTTAATAGGTTTACTTTCAGAGATCTTGATGCATTTGGTTCACCAGATGTCCTGGACTTTACTTTCATGTTTGATTGTATAAATGGAATATTTTTTTCTTATACTTTTTAAAAAGTTGTTTTTTTCCACAGATTTTTGTAAAATCACATTGTGTTAAGAATCACTTTTTAAATATCTTATTTTATTTTTAATATTTTTATTAAATATCTTGAATTCTCCAATCATATAATCAAATAAACTAGAAGTGTTGATATTTTGTCTCTTTCAATCATATTCCTCCCCTTTTCCCCCTCTTGACAAAAGACATTGGAGAGTGCAGATCCCAAAATATTAAATAAGGATAATTATAGTGAGTTTTCTTGACTTTTTTTTTTTTTTTTTACCAGGAGTGTTCTTTCTCAGAAATTAATCATTATGCTAGAATGTGACCAAAATATATATATTATGAAACCGAATAAATAACCATCTGACTTTTTAAATAAGCATTTTTAAATTTTTTTAACTTTTTAAATCATTATTTGGTTTTATTTTTAAATGTTTATTATTGAAGCATAGTTCTATAGATTATACAATGCTCACCAGGTAAATGTAGTTAATATCTGAAATGATACACTGCCATTAGAGTATTATTGAGTATGTTCCCTACGCTGTACTTTTCATCTTCATGACTTATCTATTTTATTTATTTATTTTTTATTTTTTATTTTTTTTGACTTATCTATTTTATAACGGGAAGTTTGTACCTCTTAATCCCTTTCACCTATTTCACCCACTTCTCCACTACCCTCCCCTCTGGCAACCACCAGCTTGTTCTCTGTATTTATGAATTGATTTTTATTTTGTTTTGTTTTTAACATTCCACATATATGTAGAATCATATGGTATCTTTCCTTCTCTGTTTGGCTAATACCACTTAGCATAGTATCCTCTAGGTCTATCCATGTTGTCACAAATGGCATGATTATATGCCTTTTTTTTTTTTTTATAGATGAGTAACCTTGATTTTATATAAAAAGGGTTCTTTTGCTGCACAAAATCTTTTTACTTTGGTGTAGTCCCAATAGTTTATTTTTGCTTTGGTTTCCCTTTCTTGAAGAACCACATTCTTATATAAACCTGTTGCTAAGGCTGATTAGCACCAAGAGATTAGTACCTATGTCTTCTTCTAGGAGTTTGATGGCTTCAGGACTCACATTTAGGTCTTTAATGCATTTTGAAGTTATTTTTGTGTAAAGTATAAGAAAGTGGCCCAGTTTTATTCTTTTGCATGCAGCTGCCCAGTTTTCCAGTACCTTTCACTGGTACTACCTTTTCCCCTATATATATATATTCACTGGTACTACCTTTCCTATATATATATATATATATATATATATATATATATATATATATATATATATATTCTTGCCTTCTTTGTCATAGATCAACTGACCGTATAAGTATGGGCTTATTTCAACTTTCTATCCTATTCCATTGTCCTATGTGTCTATTTCTGTGCCAGTACAATACATTTTTTTATTACTATAGCTTTGTAGTATATCTTGAAATCTAGGATGTTGATATCTCCAGTTTTGTTCTTCTTTCTCAAGTTTGCTTTGCCTATTTCAGGTATCTTGTAGCCTCAAACAAATTTTAGGACTCTTTGTTGTAGTTCTGTAAAAAATTCTATTGAATCTGCAGGTAGCTTGAGTAGAATGGATATTTTAATAATATTATTGCATCATGGTATATCTTTCTATTTGTTTGTGTTGTCTTCAATGTAAAATTTAGATTTTATGTATAAAATTCAAGTGTAAAAATTTCAACAGTTAGTGATTTTACTACACTGGGCATCCATTACCATAGATCAGCTTTAGAATATTTCACAATCCCAATTTAAGACTACTTTTTGATTTAAAAAATAGGAGTGTTGACTACCAATTTTTCACTGTGTTTTTTTACCTTATCACATAATTTTTTCTTAATGTTTTGTTAGTATTTTCTAGCTATTTCATAATTTTAATATTTATTTTTACTAACTAATTTTTTATTAAGAAGATATATTTAACACCTTCATAATACTTGGGGGTATTATTTAGTATTTATTAAATGAACTTGGGATGCCTGGGTGGCTCAATGGTTGAGTGTCTGCCTTTAGCTCAGGACGTGATCCTGGAGTCCCGGGATTGAGTCCCACATCAGGCTCCCTGCATGGAGCCTGCTTCTCCCTCTGCCTGTGTCTCTGCCTTTCTGTGTCTCTCATGAATAAATAAATAAATAAAATCTTTTAAAAATTATTAAATTTACTCATTTTCTTTGTACTGTCTTATATTTCCTAGAAAATCTAGAATCTAGAACATCACAATCTTCTAGTATCTTCTAGTATCATCTCTTTGTGCTATTTCTGGACTCCTCTGGTATTCTCCTTCCTCTACTCTTTTATGTAATTTGTTTCTTGAGGAATTTATTATTTTCCTTATTCTATTTCTTTCTTCTAAAACATATCTTGTCTGGGTATCACTCATCTACATAGCTTAATTACTATTCCTTTGCTGATAATCTCATGTCAACATAGTCACCTTACACCTTTTGCCAAGCCTTGCACACTTGTGCAGCTATGTAGGAACCTCTCCATTGGACTAATGCATAGACACCTACACTTACAATGTTTAGAATAAAGTTCATTGAGTTATTCTGCATCTTATTTCCTAACACCCCTTTGCCCTTTTTTGCCTATTTGATGCCAAATAAATCACAAGATACTAACTCTGTTACCCGCTTTATAAGGCTTTTTTTTTTTTTTTCTGTACTACTATGGAAATACCACTTTAGAATGTGCTCTGCCCTGTTTCCCTCTCCATTCATTTCCCTTTTTTGGCTACCCTATTGTCAACTCCCTTTGTTTACAAGACCTACAGAAAGACATTTCAGGGACACCTGGATGGCTCAGGGTGTGATCCCAGGATTCCAGGATGAGTCCCTGATCAGACTCCCTCTGCCTATGTCTCTGCCTCTCGATATGTGTCTCTCATCAATAAATAAATAAAAATCTTTTTTTAAAAAAAAAAAAAGACTTTTCAGTGTGGTTAAAGGCATGGCCTTCCGGCACACAACTGCCTTGTTTCAAATCTGATCTGGTCACTCAGCTGTGTGATTTTGAGTCTCTCTGTGAACTTAATCTCTCTCTGTCTCATGAAATAGTACATCCATTACAGGGTTGTAATAATTATTTAATCATAAACATAAATAACAGTGCCTGCCAAAAAAATAAGAACCCAGTAAGTATTTGCTTTTATGTTAGGTCCAAAGTCATCTATTTCCTATTACAAAATCCAAAATGCTCTGGAAACAAAAAATTTTGGAATTTATTTGGCAAGGAAATCAGACCCAATCTGATCTATGCATATTTGGAAGCAAGAGGTGTCTTGAAATAACATGATACTATTATTTACTAATTAAAGTGAACACTAACATTTCTCTGCTGAAATAGAGATATTTTAAATACTGGAGTGCTACCCAAATCCCATTAGGGATGTTACATAATATACTATATAATCACCATATTACCTTTCTAAAATGTGAGAAATTCTGAAGTCGGAAACACATCTGGTTCCAGGATTTCAGAAAAGGGATTATGAACTATATTACATTTTGAACCTTAGATTCAGTATCACCTTCTTGTCAAAGCCTTCCCTGAATTCCAGAACTGATTTAGAAATATCTCTCATATGCTGGTAATTGTGACTTAAGTTAGCCCCAACATAGCACTTTTGGACTATTTTATTTGCTTGTACAGTGTGTGGTCCTTTATCCAACATATTACCTGGCAACTGGTAGGTATTAAGTAATTATTTATTGCAGACCGTCTGAATAAATGTATTGGATAGAACATCACTACACCAAAACACTCATGTTAACATTTATTTAGTGCCTGTTGGGGATTAAATTGATACTAGGATTGTACCAGCAAATGAGACACAGAACCAGCCTTTGAGTCAGTTGTAATACAGTGGTTGAAACAAGAACATTGGCATGTGAATCACTCTGAAGACATTTATGCTTTGATAATAAATTCTACAGGTGCTTTGGGAGCTTTGAGAAAGCATCTTTGGGATCAAGGCAATATTTCCTAGGAAAAAAGCACATTTGAGCTGAGGGTAAAGGAGAAAAAGTTGTGAGCTCTACAAAGGAAAAACACTCTGAGCAGTTAGAGCTAATGAGAAAAATTCAAAAGCCTGCTACTGCTAAGTGAGTTTGAGGAATTGGAAGCAAGATTATTTCCTGGAGACAAGGAAGGGTAGGAGAGGAGATTGTGAAGAGTCAAAGTCAATTGATATATCTCCCAGAGACTAATTATTAATAATTGTTTTGTATTTGTCAATGGGAGAGTCAAAGAGCAAGTGAAACTGTGCTTGAGAATAATAAACTGTAAATCTATACTAATCGACTGACTTTTCTAGGGAGGGTCCCATAACCTGAGATTCTCTTCAAATTTAACTTTTAACTAACTGTGGTTATTTGATAATAAGGTTCTATAAACTTTGGTTTCCTTATCTGAAAATTTTACTGTTGAATTTCTGCCTCTGACAAGGATGACAAAACAGGAAATGCAAAATGATTTTTGTCTAAAGAGGTGACTATAAAAAATCCAGGGTATGATAAATTCCAAGTCATTATCAATACTACTGAAGATTAGAGCATCATCCATTGCAATAATTTTGTTAGGGATACTCTGAGATAATATTTTAAAAGTTCAAATTACTGTTCTGAGGAAGATGAAGATTAGGACTTACTAGACAAACTTTAGTAGGAATGGCTGAACTAGTAAATTTTAGAAAGAAAAATATGATCAGATTTAGATCTCTGGAGATATCCTCTATGTGGTTGGCTTTTATAACTCCTGTATATAGTGTTCAAACTTAACCCACCCAAAATACAGTTATTTTAACAATATTAGCAACATGAGATGTCTGAGTTAAAGTAGAATATTTGGAAACTTAATTTCTTTTTTTTTTTTGTAAAGACAACATTGTGTTTTAAAAAAAAGAATTTTGTTTTACTATTTGGTTCCTAGGCATAATGTTAGCTTTTAGGATTTAAAAAGAACCACAGTAAATCAGAGACTATGTCCAGGTGGTACCAATCATAACTAATGGAAGACTGGTTGTATTGAGCAATAAGAGAACAAATTTGTGGATAAGTATAGAAACTTCCCTTTTCTATATTTTTTTACAGTTTTTTTATTGAATGCTTTGGCAGTACTCAATATTAAAATGAGGTTGTATCTATAAAATTATGAAAGGCAGAAGACAAATAGGGTACCTATTATTTCATTGAAACAACAGAGGAAGGGTAATTTATTCGGAGATTACCTTCAAAGAATTAATTACCAAAAGTGTAGGGTAGAAATCATGAAATCCAAAGTTTCACAAATGACCTTTTTTTCTTTTTAGGTGTAGTCAATAACACATAAGTTCCACAATGGTGATTACTTTGCATGCGTTTCACTACACAAGGAATCCCCAGTGCTTGCATGCTACTTGGAAACTGACATGTCATAAATAAATAAATAAATAAATAAATAAATAAATAAATAAATAAAATGTTGAGTGAATGAATAAAGAGTGATGACCATAAAATGGGACGTTTATTAGAAGTAGGAGGAGACTACTTGCATGTTTTTTGATTAATCACCTTAATCCTCACAGTAAGTCAGCGAGGTAGATGTTAGTATACTCATTTTATAAATGAGGAAATTAAAGCAGAGGCAGAAAGTACATCACCCAAGTTTGTAGATATGTATCTATGTACATATAATATTTATGTACATATTATATGTCGTATTATGTGTATTACATACATGTGCTTGTACATAGGCATGTACATCTTACATCTTACCTCTTACCTACCTGTCCACACGACTCCCATCATGTCTACAGGATAGCAGGTGCTCAACAGATGTAACTCTATTTCTCTATTCCTCTTATTAAAGGTCCTATATTTAACATGCAGATTAAATAAAATCTCACAATGAAATAATAGTTAGCCTAGTATAATACTCGAAGTTCATCAGGTGATTTGAACAGCGAGACTTTCTCTCTCTCCTCCTCCTCCTCTCACGTATATAATAATGATTGGTCTGTCTAGCTTTCTTTCCCAACGACTTAGGAAAAGATTTTTGTGTCTCCAAAATTATAGCCACCTTACTTATTCAGAACTTTTATTCATTTCCATGAAAAACTGACATTTCTCTATATTTCACACAAATTACAATGTAATATACTTTATACATTATTTGAATTTGTGTCTAGGGATGTCGAAAGGCCAAGAGCTTAAAAGGTAGATACAGTGAATCAGAGAGCTAAGGAGACATAAAATTTAAAGTAATATATTCGTTTTGATTGTGCTAACCTTTCCCCACAGACTTTGAATAAAATTACTTCTGGAAAAGAACGAGTGCTCGGAGGCTTTGGGTTGTTGAGAAAATGAGGTCAGTACATAAAGAGTGGTTAAATGCATCCATAAAAATGATGACTTAAAATTCTGGTATCCTTGAAGGAAGTATTTATCAAGTCATATAGAAGATTTTCTTATAAAATTTCAGTATCTGAACATTGTCCATTTAGGGATTATTTAGCAAGGCATATTTAAATATCTCAATATATCATTTTCAGAACTTATTCTTTATAAATAATTCAACTACTTCACTGTGATTTGTGGTCATTTGGAAGAGATTTTTAGGTCTTTCTGCCAAATAGTGGGCCAAAGGTACTAATTCATCTTTATTTTTCCAATAGTAAAAATGTTACAGATTTTTTTAGAAGAGAAACAAATCCATTAGGTAAAGTGTACTGCTCAGACTTATACACTGTTTACTATTGCATCCCTAGCCAGAAAATATAGAAATTTTGGCTTTTTTATGTAATATAATGCTTTGAGATATTTTGATAGTATTCATTTAAGCCATAGTGAATTATTTTGAGCCACTCCCATCCACAAACATTTTTAGATCAAGTTGAAAAATTATCTCACATATCCTTGTGGTATATATTTAGTTTTCCTTCCAAGTTTCATGTGGCTACGTGACTTGCTTTGGCTAAAATAATATGTGTTTTTTTCCTAAATGAGAGCCTTAAAATCCAGTGCATGGTTAATTGCATTTTATGCCTTCTGCTACCATAAACTTGAGAACATGTCAAGGTGGGGGCTCTTGCCAGCCCAGGTCTTTGAGTGGCTCCTTTGCTGACCTGTGTTGCATATGGAACCTGCATAGGAAATGTACTTATTGCCCAATTCTGTTCTTCTTTGTTTCTGCATTATAATTTAGCATCTTACGACTGATACACTATTTGGGAAAAAAATATCGATTATATTACATGTATTTAAAAGCATAGAGAAAGTTATACATGAAAATTATTGTCAGTAGCTTTATCTAAAAAAACCCCAACTGGACACATATGGTGCACTATGCTGTAGTACCTAGGAATATGTAATTAATCATTGTGAATTATGACTATGTTAATTAAAATCTAGTCTTCAAGGTTGTTGAGAGAATTAAACCTGACAATAATTGTATGGCTAGTACAGCATAGGGCACGGTGGGTACTCTTATAGGAGGCACCCTTCTTTCTTTAGCTTTTAACTGGGAAAGCTCTAACCAGTTTATTTTTTATTTATTTTTAAAGATTTCATTTATTTATCTGATAGGGAGAGAGAAAGAGAGAGAGAGGGCACATGCGAGCACAAGCAGGTAGAGCAGCAGGCAGAGGGAGAGGGAGAAGCAGACTCCTTGCTGAGCAAGGAGCCAGATGTGAGGCTTGATCCTAAAACCCTGAGGTCATGCCCTGAGCTGAAGGCAGATGCCCAACCATCTGAGCCACCCAGGCACCCTAACCAGTTCATTTTAAGCAATAATTTAGAATGTGACTAAAATCAGTATTAACCGTAAAAAGCTTGATTATTGAATTCTCAGATAACTGCATTAATAAAATGCCTTCGCTCACAAAAGGATTATAGTCTAACTTGTTTTCTCTTTGTTTTTTATTTTAATTTAATTTCCATATAGTTAGCATAGAGTGTTATAGTATTTTCAGGTGTATGGTATAGTGATTCAACAATTCCAAATATCAAAGGATTATGGTTTTTAATTAGTGCATAAAGTCCTAAGTTATCAGTGATCTCTAGGATAAAATAGTCATACTAGGTGGGTTTGTGTGTATTGATCACTCACAAATTAATATAAATACTAAATTATATGTGTATGTGTGCCATAAAATAGTTGGTATGCCAGTGCTGATACATGATATACACCATGTTTCCTCATCGCTATATGCTTGCACATATGATGTTTAATACATATTCACCAAGTGCCCAATAAAGTGCCACATAGTACGATCAGATATAGTTGTTGCTCTTCCAGAAGTATCCATTTGGATTTTTTTGACTTATAAAAGAGGTGTCATTAATGATTTTATACACTTTATTTTTTAAAGATTTTATTTATTTATTCATGAGAGAGAGAGAGAATGAAAGAGAGAGAGGCAGAGACACAGGCAGAGGGAGAAGCAGGCTCCCTGCAGGGAGCCCGACGTGGGACTCGATCCCGGGTCTCCAGGATCACGCCCTGGGCTGAAGGCAGCACTAAACCGCTGAGCCACCTGGGCTGCCCATATTTTATACATTTTAATATTCGAAATAGTGTCTGATACATAAAAATGACAGAAAGAAGCACCTAAACCTGATTGGGATTTAAGTTATTTCTGTATTTTAATTTTCCTGTGATGAAAGTGGCCATTTATATCCACAAAATACCCAAAGTCTGACAAATTTCTCCCACATTTCCTCCTGCCACCACTTTAATTTTGTCCTCTATCAATTCACAGAAATTACTGCAATAACTTTCAACTGGTTTATTGAAGTCTGTCCCCCTCTTCTTATTAATTCTGCATCAAATCACCAGAGTAAGTCTCCTGTCTGTACTCTGTACAAATAAAACAAGCACAGCAACACCAGGAGGCAGCACTCCTAGGTCTACTTTCAGATCTGTCCCATATTTCTATATCTAAGTGGTACAAACTGGATATAGGAACATGGGACACCGGAGTGGTCAGTTGCTGATCCTGTGTCCTGGCAAGGCTTTGTCTTTCCATATGCAGGTTAAGTTCCACATTAAGCAATTTCTTCCCTCACTAAACCCTTAAATAACTTTATCCCATAAACGTCATTTGGCATTTATTATTTATGGCATGGTATTATGAATTCCTTTGTGTTGTATCCACACGTTATTTCTGTAACTAAATTTTAGACTCATAGAGAGAATGTTTTGTATCCCCTCAAAATAATTCTGACACTTCATGGACATTTTATCAATTTAATTCTAAAAATTGATATTCTTTAATTTTTGAAAAAAGAACATTGAAAATTGTCACATAAGCAAGAGTCTATACGAGCATTATTCTCAAAAATGATAAACATAAATAAATACGTTCTGAGACTTCAAAAAACAATGATTTTTATATTCCCTAATACTCAGAAAATGTTGGTAGTTTCAAGATCTCTTTTTGGGAAAATCCACTGAATAAAATAATTGATCTCCCCTCTCCAATGGCCTCCTCTCCAATACCCAGCCTTCCCCTTTTGGTATCTATAAATAACTATCCAAGCAAGGTGACTTCCATTTTAGTGATACTATCTCAAGATGGAGAAGAATAAAAAAGATCCCCAAAATATCGTTTAGAAGAGAAATATGATTAAATTTTTTAAAAAGGAGAAAGAATGAGGGAATGAAAGAAAAAAAGGATGGGATGCCTGGGTGGCTCAGTGGTTGAGCATCTACCTTCTGCTCAGGTGGTGACCCCAGGGTCCTAGGATCGAATCCCACATCGGGCTCCCTGCAGGGAGCCTGCTTCTCCCTCTGCCTGGGTCTCTGCCTCTCTCTCTGTCTCTCATGAATAAATAAATAAAGTCTTAAAAAAAAAAGGAAAAAGGAAAAGAATGAGAGAAAGAAAGGAAGGAAGGAAAAGAGGGAGAGAGAGAGAGAAAGGAGAATGTTTGCTTTTTGTCAGAGTAGACAACAAAGATGAAGTGGTAAGATTGCATTTGTTAGTGAGCAAATGGAGCCTCTGGGTTAACGAAACAATGGGTGATGTGGTTGTAACCTTAGGTACAAAAATAAAAATTGAAAAAGATGAGGAGAATTCATAAAATGTAAGAAACATAAACAGAATTTCAAGTCAAATTTTTGCCAGTGCGTGGGGAGCCAAAATTCACATTGGGGAGGAAGATGCCTTTCCCACTCTCTTGCACAAAGCTGGAGGCAGGGAACAGCAGGGTTAACTATTATAAAGTCCCAGATATCTTAGGAGCAGAAAAACAGTCTATTCTCTTCTCCGGGAATCTGGGAGGTCAGTAGAAAGAAGAGAGAAAATTCTCAGTTTACAAAGACTAACTACCCATTGCTTAACTCCTAGATGTTAAAAAGTAAGTTCTACAAATGATCACATACCCCCTTTCTGTTTCCAGATCACCTTAAGAAATAATACTTTCAGGGTAATTTCTTATAAAATATTTGATAGCAGAAAGAGCTAGTTTTGAGGCTTTTATAGAGATAACTAAAAAAAATAATTTTTTTAAAAAAGCTAACTAAATGTAACCAAACAGTAAATGCTTCCAGAAAGGAATTATAAAGGAATTCTATCATTTTCCTTCTCCTGGCATTAACCAAGGACAAGGAGAGGATTCGACTCTGGTGAATCTTTGGGTTTGTCAGCTAAAGATCCAGATTCGGGGAAAACAAACGTGCTCGGTCATGAAGGTGGAAGACTTGGAGTTCTGAGCCTTGAGGTTCTTGAGATCTGGCCCTTCTGAGCATGTGGAAGTCTAACTTTTGCCTCTGTGTCACCTCATCACGCCTGATTACATTTCTGTACCAAGCAGCAGTGCCCCCCTGTCCCCTGTCCTCCAATCCACCCAGTCCACAGGGTTCCTAAATTTTGGATTGCTAGTCTCATCATTCAACCATAAAGACTCTTTCATGCCTGCACCCAATCTAGAGATGACGGCTTTGTGTCAAGCAACAGAGGTCTCTACTCAAGTGCCAAGTCTTGGAATGGAGGATTGATGGTGATCACTCAAATAACACTGCTGGCTGAGCTTCAGAACAACACGATTTTTTTTGCTTTCTTTTAGATGGAAAGAAGGGTGTGCTGCTCTGAAGGATCCCCACCTTTCCTATCATCATGGCTCATCTTCAATAAAATATATTAAAACCTAATAATAGTGTCAGCTGCGGGATTCATGTTTATGCCAATAATGTGTTAAAATCCCAAAGTAAATGGAGCTTTAAATAGTTACACTTGCCCTAAAAACATGGAGATAATCCAAGCCATCAAGAATACTGATCATCATAGCTGTATGAATAGTAGCTGGGAGGAGTTTGTTGAAGTTTCCATTCTTGCAAATGGTAGGTCAGCACTTAATAGAGTGTATGAAACACCGTATGGTGTGGAGAACACGGTCAGTGCCCCGATCCACCACGTTATTATTGCTCTTGGGACACAAATACCTGTATTTGGATCTTATTCTCTCAAATTCTCATTCTCTGTGTTCTCTCTTCTTCTCTCCCTCTCACATTTTTATAAACAGATCCTTGATGGAAAAACGTTATTTTTTTTTTAATGCGGAGTATGTTTTTCAGTTGTGTGTGTATATATTTACATATGTATGCTATATGTTATAATTTTGTTTCATTTAATATACTATGTATGTGTCTATTTTTATAATGTAAACACATTAGCAATTTTACATGTTTTCAGAATTTTTATTTCTCAGCCTAAGCATCATAATTTCTGTGATCTTTCATGGGTCAATCCCAGGCACTGGTCTCACGTTAGTGGTTTTTTCTTTCTTTCTTTCTTTCTTTCTTTCTTTCTTTCTTTCTTTCTTTCTTTCTTTCTTCTTTCTTTCTTTCTTTCTTTCTCTTTCTTTTTGCAATTATTTTTCTTCATTTAAATTCAATTAGCCAACATAGCATACATGCTTAGTTTCAGATGTAGTGAGCAATATATCCACAACAGCCAAACTGTGGAAAGAGCAGAGATGTCCATTGACGGATGAATGGATGTGATATATATATATATATATTATATATATATATATATATATATATATATATATATATATATTCAGTGGAGTATTTCTCAGCCATCAGAAAGCAGGTTAGTGGTTCTTAACCTCTACATTGTCATTATCATGTTATCTCTCTTTGTGCTTGTATTTGCTCATCCTTAGCATTGGATCCTTCCCTTTGGTTTTAGGTCAATTTTTACTTCTGTTACACTAACGGGTCTGACATATTGACAAGATCTGTAAAAGGATGGCCATTTTCCCCTGTGTTCCATATAACCACTATTTATTTCAACTATATTAATTATACATAATACTTCCCTGGAACACGCAAGTGATTTTCTATTTAGAAAAAAAAAAGTGAATTTTGTTCACTCTATCATTTTTCTCTCTCTTTTTTTTTCCTTTTATGCTCAGCTTTAAGTTTGGCCTGATTTATTGTTCTGGGCATATTTAGCCCTTCTTCCACCCCACTGCCACTTCCGCCCGACTATCTCTCTGGTCAACACAGGTTGTCTGCCATTGCTTCTCTGTTTCTTAAAAATTTTTATTAAAAAAATTGCCCCTTATCCTTGATGCATGACATCTTGAAATAATTACCTGTAGCTTCCATGCTGGAACTATCTTACTAGAATTTCACCTGCAAAGAGTATTAACAAAGTTTCAAAAATTGTTGCCCATCTAAATTGTGAAACAGGATGTCTGCTATTGTTTTTATTTACATTGTCTACTTTTATCATTACCTTTCAATTTGAGAGTATTTCTATATATTTATAAACTAATTTTAGTAGTATTCACATTTTTATATTATAAAGACTTCCCATTCCAGAGTATAAAATATTCAAATTTATTCCAGTTGTCTTATATGTCCTTAAAGTGTCAGCAATGTCTTTATATGGACCCTACACATTTATAAATTTTATTCCTAGGTTTATTGTAAGTATGTTGCTTTTTTTTTCATTTAATTTCCTCTATGTTGCATAGAAAAGCTATCAATGTTTATGCATCATTATTTTGTCTGGTCACTTTAATACTTATGTATAATGTACTGATATATGCAATGAAATTTCTAGTTTATGAAGACAAAAGAGTGCTTGTTCTGATAGATTTTACACATCAGGTTATAAGATGATTTAATGAGAGTTACAAATCTTCCTTTTCAATAGATATAATGTGTGTATGTCTTATCAAAATACCTCCAAGTTCCCTCAACTTTTCCGTGAATCTTACAGTTCTCTAAAAAACCAGAAAGTCAATTTAAAAAATACTTCTAGGATAGGACTGAATAATCATATCATTCTTATCTAGTCCTTGACCACAATTGAAAATGTATCTAATTTTACACCATTAAGTTTAAGTTTTTGATAGATTTCTGATAAATATTTTTTATTAACTAAACAATTTACTTTTAAATCTAAAACTGTCACTATTTCTTTGTAATCACAAATGCATATTAGATTTTCTTGAATACTTTTTCAATATCAGATTAAATGGGATTTCTCAACTCTATTCAGGAAGGATAATTAGATTAACCCTCTTTTCATTCCTGCAATTAACCATATTGTCATAATACATGATTACTTTAATCATTTTGAGATTTTATGTCATCAACCATTTTAAAACATGGACTGTGATTGATAGCTTAATGTCTTTCATTATGCTTAAGAAGTAATTTAGATTTAAACACTGGTTTAACATTTTACATTGTAGCTAATGTTTATTGTATTCTATATCTATCTCTTTATTTAAATTGCTTTGTAAAAAGATCTGCCTTACATTTTCATGGAATTCTTTCAAAACTCTTTAAATGACAAACTGATGAACTAACAATTAATATTTGAAGAGTACTTTTTGACTGAAAATATGCTTCATCTTCCAAATTAAATTATTACTGGGAATATGGCTTTGAGTTGAAGATAAATTTCGTTCAGAAATTTAGACATTATTCTATTTCTAGTATGTAGTGTTGAATAAGAGAAATTTAATGCGAATTTTATTCTTATTCCTTTACAGCTAATATTTTCTTTCTCTCTTAAATCTCTTAAAAATCTTTCATCTTAAGATTTCCATAATTTTACAAGTTTGTTAATAGGTCAGATTTAAAGGAAATCATGAAATAATGTTTCTCAGCATTTGATACATTCTTTGAATCTAAGGACTAGTTCTAAGGAAATTAACCCCTTAAAAATAAAAGAAGGGCAACAACAAACAAAATCAAAAACAAAAGCAACCTACATTTCTCCTCTTCCATTTTCTTTATTCTCTTTTAAGGAAAGCACATTAGATAGGCCTCTATCACCTTCGGAGTAATGCTCTAGGTTCTGAAAGATTTCTTTGCTTTTTTCTTTCAGGTAATTCATTTTATTTTTAATCAAATCCATCCTTAACTATATCTTTAAATTACAAGTGCACCATATTGTTTAATATTTTCTTCTTTAGCCCAGCTGCCTTTTTTTTCCCTGGATTTTTTTCCCCCAAAACTGCTCTGAGGGGCACCTGGGTAGCTTACTCTGTTAAGCTTCCAACTCTTGATTTTGGCTCAGGTCGTGACCACAGGGTGGTGAGATGAGGCCCTGCATCAGGCCCTTCACTCAGTGAGTCTGCTTGAGATTCTCTCTCTACCTCTCTCTCCACCTGCCCATCCACCCCTGGCTCATGAGCACATGTGGATTCTTTTTCTCTCTCTAAATAACTAACTAAATAAAAATCTTTTTTAAGGGGCAGCCCGGGTGGCTCAGCGGTTTAGCACTGCCTTCAGCCCAGGGCCTGATCCTGGAGACCCGGGATCAAGTCCCACGTCAGGCTCCCTGCATTGGGCCTGCTTCTCCCTCAGCTTGTGTCTCGGCCTCTCTCGCTCTCTCTCTGTGTCTCTCATGAATAAATAAATAAAATTAAAAAAAAAAATTGCTCTGAAAATTTCTAGTATTCAGGATTTTCTTTGACTCATTTTGTTTCTTCTGGGTTCAGTTATTTTGGTCACTCACTTTTGTCATTTACTTTGGGTCTATTAATTATCCTCAAAATTCTAGAAAATGTATTATGTTAAGGAAGGAAAATGTAGACTTATTTATATAGGTACTTAATGTAGGTTTCCATTCAGTTAGTATAGGTTGATTTCCCAAACAAGTCCCATCCCAGAATTGAGGCAGGGAGAAGGAGGTTGTCTTCATATTTTGTATGAGTAGGTAAAATGTGACCTGGCAGGTTTCACTTAAGACTATAATGGTGAAGCATAGAAAGTCTGGCTATGTGCCATTCTAATTGCCAAAATAAAGAGAATTTTATTCTTGAGATGTTGACTTTTTGAAGAGTCTCAAATTTCTAGGCTCTCATACTTTTCTCTTTTAGTTGCTTTCTCTCATCTCTGTCAACACATACACTAATAACACTCGTTAGACAACCCTGATGTAATAAATATAACTTCGCATGAAGGTATATTATTCATTAAAGAGTAACTCTGAGAATTGACTGAAGAGTCCCTCTGGATCACTTCTTTCTTGATGCTAATTTTGGAATATCATGGAATTACAACCTTTGCAGTGGCTTTGTATTTTACACTGTGATGGGTTAGCTTCAATCTTGTCTCTTCACTATTATGATACTGAAGATATAGTATCCTAAATTTTTTTTTAATGCATGGCCTATTTATGGTGGGCATTTGTTTTCCAGGGCTATCAGGGGTTTTCAACAAAAAAAGACTTATGCCAATTCATGATATATAGACTTGGAGAAGACATATAAGCTTTCTTTTTTTTTTTTTTTTCATGTAAGCTTTCTTGATCCTCTGCTTTGATCCAATTTTTGAACCAAGTAATCTTGATTTATAAAATAATGCATAGCTTTAGCACTCGAAACTAGAATTTGGGGTAGATTGGCCTACTCAAAACACTATTCTCACCTTCTTCAAATGTGTTGAAACTATCTTTCCCAGTTTTCTAGGAGTTAGGACCTTGGATTTGATTTCAATTTTGCCAACCAGGTGGATTAGTGTGAGATTTGAATTTGCAAATGTGCTAAGTGGGGTAAGAGGTGTCCAGAAGATATCTATCTATCTATCTATCTATCTATCTATCTATCATCTAATTTTTGCTGGAGATTAGTGAAATGGCTCTGAATCCAACATTCTAGAGGGCAGTTCCTAATTGCTTGTTATAACTGCAAGCCAGTTGCTCTTGGAGCTTATAATTGCAGTGGTGGCTTTCTGATCTTACAATTTCCTGGTCATGTCAGAGGTTTAGGGAATTATTCCCAAGAGGCTTAGCCTGCGTCTGCTACCAAATTCCTTTCTGTTTAAGAACTTTATGAGTATTAAACAGTGTCAGACTCAAGTTAAGCCATTAAAAACGCTTAGGTGTTAATTGAATTTTTGCTTTCTGCTTACTATATAGCTTCCATAAAAGCAAGGGCTGTGTTTAACTGAATCTTTTACTCTAACGTTCTCTTGCTGAATGTACAAGTTTAAAAAGATTGTATGAAACTTATTCAAAATAGTTAGGTTTAAGTTCTGCATCTGAAACATACAACAGAGATTTTATTCTATTTCCTTAGCAGTGAATAACTTCAGAAGAATGTTTATTTTCCATTTTCATAAAACTCAAATAGTACTTTTAAGTGTATTCATCAAGACATACTATTACTATAAAGAATAATAATAGAGAGGGACTACATATGTGTGATCACATTCAAGCCGAGATTACAAAGTAATTGTCAAGTAAAACACAACCTACACCATTTTTAAATAATGACAAACCTGTAGTAGCAATTTAAAAATCATTTTTCATTAATATGTTAAAGATATTTTTAGAGAAAATATTTACTATATAACTGTACACTCATTAAATTCATGAGTATGGCAATAAATTAATGAGATTAAGAAAATTGTCCTATAAAGTAGTTGAAGAGTAAACTGTGGAATTCAGAATGAACCGCACTTGAGAAAAGATCTTTAATATTAAATTAACTTTCTTGTTTTGTATACTTCTTTAGTAGCTACAAATCGGTTAGACATTTAAAAAGAAAGTATATTATAAGGAGTCACAAATTAGTTTAAAAATAAGTGAAGAAATATTTCATTTCTAACACCTTACTGATCATTTTGATGGTTTACCTAGGAAAGCCTGACACTCATCACAGAAAGACAGACATGCCAAGAACAGGGTATGGTGATGGTATGTATGTTAATTATAAACTATTTTATTATGTTTTATATTAGTTTATTGAGGTTTTGTATTTATATTTTATTTATATTTAACATGTTATACAATTTATTTTTATATTATATATTTATATTTTTTATTATTCACACGTTTTATAAACAATATTTTTTACCTACTCATTGCTTAACAATCATGTAGTAGAATGTAGTCTACTCTTTGCAATTCTCATTTAAGCGATTGATAAGGACTGTTGTTGTTGAATGGTACATGATAGGAACAAACAGTGATGAAAGAAGTAGGCAGGGCTCCATTACCTACACCCCTGCCAGTCCAATTCTACCTTTTTTGTGTATTGGGGTTTGTGGTAACTTCCTCTGAGAACAGGACTCTATAACTAAAAAACAAAACCAAAATATAAAATAAAAAGTAAACCAAATGTTTAAAAACAACTAATCTAGTTCAAGCTCTACAATGTCAGATAAAGGAACTTAAGCCTTAAAACATACTTAGATTAATGCCAAAATCACCCTCTAAGACCAATTCCTAATCTATGCTCCAATCCTCTTAATGCAATGACATATTTCTTCTCTTTATTTTAGTCTTTTTTCTATTCTACTTAATTCTTATTTCAATGAACCTATTATGCTCCTCCTGTAGTCCATACATATATTAAGCTCTAGAGACATGAAGATGGACAGTACATGATTGCCCCCCCTCCAAAATCTGTTTATTTAGAAGACAAGCAGTAAATATAGATTTCTCAGAATGCACAAGTAAATGCTACTATGAGGGGCATCATACTCACATAAAATTAAAGCTTGTTGTGGCAGAAATATTTGTGAAAGGATCTTCCTGATTTGGTTTGTTCTGGGAACCAAAATTTTAATTCTAACATTCAGAAAATATCCACACAGTTCATATATTTATATGAAACACTATTGAGGTGTTTTCATCTTTGTTTTAGCTCAGAAATTTTTAAGTTGACAAAAGAATTTATTAGGCATAACTGAGTCTACCTTCATTTATGAAAACCATATGGGATTTACTGTAGTGTTATTATACACTATAGTGTATAATATTCCGAGTGAACTCGGAAGGAGAATGGTTTTTAAAATTGATTTCTATTTTCTCTGCAATAAGTAAACAGTAAATAACATTTACCCTTTTTTATAAAAAGAAAAAAAAAAAGCTGTCATCCAGTCTGTTGTTTTGTTTTTGTTTTTGTTTTCTGGCATTCCCCATGTTCTTCTCCACACCTTCCAGTCAATCCTAAAATCTTTATATTTCACTTCAAGACTGGTTACTAAAGTCTTTCCTCTCTGTCACTATAATGACGGATCTCTATCTCTGATCTGAATAATTGTGTCTCTTGAGTCTCCATTGAATCTTTGAGTTCCCAAAGGTATCAATGTTCTTCTATCTTCTAGCTAGAGATGGGCTGTGCGTTAAATCCCTTTGGCTGCAAGAGTTCCTCTGTTCAACATAAAACAAAGCTCCCATTTACACAGTGAATCACCATCAACAATGGCTTAGGACCTGACTTTTTAATCGTGTGCTAGTCAATGTCACATGTAATATATGAGGTGAAGCTCGGTGTGAGCTTAATTTATCAGAATTTGCTGCAGACTTCACTGGAAACTGTCCTACAAGGAAATATCATAACCATTACGGAACTCTTCTCTGCTTTGAGTTATATGTAATACTAGCTTCAAATAGCTTTGAGATATTACCAAGCATATATTTTATTACCAGGCAGTGACTTAGAAATTCAGAGACCATGGCTCATGTTGCTTATATGAATGATTTTTATTTTCTAGTATTTCTCTGTAGTCACCTTTACTGCTTGTACTTCTACACCTGATAAATTATGCTCACCTCTGTAACATTGTGATTATTTAATCTTGTCTTTGAGTAAGCCTATGATCTCTTTAATGAGATGCTATAATAAAGACACTTGAGCTGATGTGGTGAGACTGATTTCTTCATTAGCAGATTCTGACATCTTGAATTTAATTTGCAATCATAAAGTACTGTCAAGGAACCCATGCATCTAATAAATTAGAGCAAACAAAGAAAACATTGAGAAGATTTTTTTTGAGAAAATATCTTTAAATTTAAGTAAGAAACATAGTTTTAGTTATTTGGGGTATTCGAGTCCCAAGTTTCTCTGATGATTAAAGAAACCAATGCTTTTTTTTACCATTGGTATCTAATTTACAATTTCCTTCTTTGATGTTTTGCTGGCATCAAGTTACTTAAATGAAGCAAATATGCTCTTAGCTTTAAGCAGCTACTTAAAACCTTTTGAAGTATAGTAGAAAAACAGCAGGGTTCTGGAGTTAGGAAGATCTGAGATTTAAATACCAGCTCTGCCATTAAATAGCTGTCACCCTGGGCAAGTTATTTAGCTTCTCTGAGTTTCCTTTACTTTGTCTGCAAAATAAATATAATAATAATAAAGTGGAAGGTGTCTTCTGGAGATTAAATGAGATGAAAAATCTAGGTAAAGAGATTTAACACACATCCTACTGAAAAGCAATTGTTCCTTTAATAGCACCTGTGATTAAGTTTATATATTGAGATAGTTTTTAATTTTAATAGATTATTTTGAGTATATGAATATTTTAGAATAATATCTAATTTCAACTAATTTTTATTTAAAATATTCTGGAAGCTTTCAATTAGTTTTTCTGATACAGCTTTTGTTCTATGTCTCAATCTTCTTTCTCAGTCGTGGTATCTACTTCTTATCTTCAGATGAAAGATATTTGACTAGGAAGTCAAATCACTGAATGCTAAACCAGTATCCCAAAGTCCTGAGAACAGGACTTTATAACTAAAAACAAAAGAAACATACTGAGAAGATATGATAAACGATGCCATTTTTTATTACAATAAAGTGTTTTGTAAAACATTGTATACAATCTTTAAGCTGTGAGCTAATCTAAGAAAACAAACAAAATAAAACAACAAAATGAAGATGGAGATCTTATAGTTAATACTAAATATTAATGACCCTTCTAGGAAATTGAGAGAACACATGAGCCTTTGAGAATACCTCCAAGATAGGAACTTCAAGTCTCTGGAGTCAGTATTTTCATTTTCATTATTTTGAATCAAATGAAGTTGACTCTTGAACAGCATGGATTTGAATTGCATGGGTCCACTTATATGTGGATTTTTTTCAGTAAATACAGTACAATATCATAACATATTTTGTCTTCTTTATGATTCTCTTAACATTTTCTTAAGTTTATTTTGTTGCAAGAGTACAGTATATAATGCATATAACATGCAAAATATGTGTTAATTAACTACTTATGTTGTCAGTAACATCAGCTTCTAGTCAATAGTTGATTATTGGTATTTCATTTTTTGTGGAGTCAAAAGATCTACATGGATTTTTGACTTCACAAGGGTTGGTGGCCCTACCTCCCACATTTTCAAGAGTCAACTACAAATATTTTTTGGAATAAATTTTTGGAAACAGAATCTAATGGAATTTGTGTCTGTGTGTAAAACACATTGGTAAATCCTGCCACAAAGAAAACAAAGAGAAATAAAGAAAAATTAATGCAAATTGAATCATAAAATTAATCTCAAAACCCACAGCTATAAAACTTCTCAAGAAGTAATATGAGAAAACCTTTTTGACTTTTGATTAGGCAAAATGCTTTTAGACAGGACACACACAGCAGAAACCATAAAAGAAAACCAAACTGACAATTCTACTTCATCAAACTTAAACATTTTGGGTCTTCAAAGAACTAAAAAAAAAAAAAAAATAAGTAAAAAGACAAACAAAGAACATGCTTGGAGAAAATATTCACAAATCGTATATAGGCACACCTCAGAGATATTGCAAGTTGGGTTCCAGACCACCGCAATAAAGCAACTATCACAATAAAGTGAGTTGAATGAGTTTTTTGGTTTCCCGGTATATGTTTATACTATAGGGTAGTCTATTAAGGTGCAATATCATCGTGTTTAAAAACACAATGTATATACCTTGATTTTAAAATGCTATCTTGCCAAAATACACTAATCATCATCTGAGCTTTCAGTGAGTTGTAACTTTTTTGCTGCTGGAGGGTCATGCCCCAGTGTTGATGGCTGCTGACATCACAGTGGTGATTGCTGTTGCTTAGGTGGCTGTGGCAATTTCTTAAAATAAGATAGAAATGGGGGGAAAATAGGACATCAAGGAAGGCTGTTATATCCAGTGGTTCTTTTGTGAATAATTTCTCTATAGCAGGCAATGCTGTTTGATAACACTTTACCTACAGTAGAACTTCTTTCAAAATTGGAATCCTCTCAAATCTTGTCACTTTTATCAACTAGTTTTATGTGATATTCTAATTGCTTCACTGTCCTTTTAACAGTCTTCACAGCATTTTCACCAGGAAAGAGAGAAACTGAAGCAGATGCTGTGCTGAGCACAGACCCTGATGCTGGCTCCATCTCAGGACCCTTGAGATCATGATCTGAGCCGAAATCAAGAGTTGAGTGCTTCATTGACTGAGCCACTCAGGCGCCACAGGAGTAGATTCCATCTTAAAAAAAAATCACTTTATTTGCTCATCCCTAAGAAGGAACTTCTCATCCATTAAAGTTTATCCACAGCAGCTATAGCCTTAGAAAATATTTATTTCTTAAATGATAAGACTTTAAAGTTGAGATTACATTTTGAGCCATGGGATGCAGAATGGCTGTTGTGTTAGCAGGCACGAAAACAACATGCACCTTGTTGTATGTGTCCATCAGAGCTCCGGGGTGACTAGGTTCACTGTCAACAAGCAGGAATATATATATTTTTAAGGTATCGTTTTTAAGTAATCTCCACACCCAACTTGGGGCTTGACCTCACAACCCCCTGAGTCACATGCTCTATCAACTGAGCCATCCAGGCAACCTTGAGCAGTAATATTTTGAAAGAAATTTTTTTTTTTTCCTGAGCCGTAGATGTCAACAGTGAGCTTAAAATATTCAGTAGACCATGTTGTAAACAGATGTGCTATCATCCAGGCTTTGTTGTTCCATTTACAGAGCACAAGAAGAACAGACTTAGCATAATTCTTAAGGGCCCTAGAATTTTTGGAACAGTTAATGAGCCCTGGCTTTAACTTATAGTTACAGCTGCCTTAGGTCCCTAAGAGAAGAATCAGCCTATCCTTTGAATCTTTGAACCCAGCCACTGACTTTTCCTCTCTAACTCTGAAAGTTCTAGGTGGCATCTTCGCCCAACACAAGGCTATTTCATCTCTATTGAAAAATCTGTTGTTCAGAGTAGCTACTTTCATGAACTATTTTAGCTAGATCTTCTGAACAACTTGCTGCAGCTTCTACATCAGCATTTGCTGCCCTACCTTGCACTTTTATGGTCTGGAGATGGCTTCTGAAACCTCAGGAACCAATATGTCCTAGCCTTGAACTTTTCTTCCGCAGCTTCCTCACCTCTCTCATAGAGTTGAGGAGTCAGGGCCACAGTCTAGATTAGCCTTTCGCTTCAGGGAATATTGTGGCTAGCGATCTTCTATTCAAACCACTCAAACTTTCTCTTTCTTATCATTCATGTATTCACTGGAATAGAACTTTTAATTTCCTTCAAGGATTTTTCCTTTTGCACGCACAACTTGGCTAACTGTTTGGCACAGGAGGCTTAGCTTCCCACCTATCTTGGCTTTTGACATGCCTTCTTCCCGAAGTTTAATCATTTGTAGCTTTTGCTTTAAAGTGAGAGACGTGTAGCTCTTTCTTTCGCATAAACACTTAGAGCCCATGGTAGGGTTATTGACTGGCCAATTATAATATTGCTGTGTCTCAGGGAACAGAGAGTCCCGAGGAGAAGAGAAAGGAAGGGGAGAAGAGAGAGAAGAGAAGGAAGGGGAATGGTTAGCTGGAGCAATCAGAACCCACACACCGACACATTTATCAATTAAATTTGCCATCTTATATGAGCATAGTAATGGGGCCTCAAAACAATTACAATGGTACATCACCACTGCGAACATAACAATAAAGAAAAAGTTTGAAATTTTGCAAGCATTATCAAAATATGACATAGAGGCATAAAGTGAACAAATGCTATTGAGAAAGTGGCACAAATGGACTGGCTTGATGTAGAGTTGCCGCAAAACTTTAATTTGTAAAAAAAAACACAGTATCTATGAAGCACAATATGCCTATATCCATTAAAAGGCTTGTACGAACTCTCACATTATAAAAGAGATATAGATGGCAAACAAACACATTCAAGAAGTTCAGTGTCATTATTTATTGGGGAAATGCAAATGGGAACCTGAATGAGATTTCATCACACACATATTAGCACGGCTAAAAAAATGGCAATGCCATGCCAACTGTTGATAAGGATGCAAAATCACCCATATACATTGCATTCAGGAAAGGAAAGCCATTTTGGAGAGCAATTTAGCACTTCATATACAACATATAAGATGCATATATTATGCATATAACATAATACCGATATAATAGGAAAATAATATAATAGAGATAATATAAATATTATAGAGTCATAATATAATATACAACCAGCAATCCCCTCCCAGGCATCTAGCTAAAAGAATGAATATATATACCCAGAAAAAGACCTATATACAAATGTTTGTAGCAGCAACTATATGCCTGAAGAGAAATATGCATCACCTGGTGAATGACTACATAAATCTTGATACAGCCACACAATTATTGCTCAGCAATAAAGGAACATAATATTGATAACACTTCATAAAGCAAAATCTTAAATTTATTATGCAAAATTAAAGACACAGACCTACAAGATTGTACACTTTATGGTTCTGTTGATATTACATTCTGGAAAAGACAAAGTGTAGAGATAGAAATCAAGGCAATAATTCCACGGCGGAGCGTGACATGGACTAACTACAAAGGTGCGTGGGGAAACTTTGTGATAATGGAAATATTCTATATCTGTATAGCAGCAGGGGTTACGCCACTGTATACATTTATGAAAACCACTGAAATTCTCCCCCTAAACAGAAGATTGTACCTTTTGTAAATTACATTTCAATCAATAGCCATGTTTTAAGACAACTTGAATGATGTTCTTTAGGTTCATTTCCGCATCAAGGTTTTTCAAACCTTAATTCTATCATTCAGCATATTAGTAAACTTTCTCTCTTAGCTCGTGTGTTTCACTGTCTTGCAAACAAAAGGCCTTTTAATCTCCCCTCAAGGTGACATTGATCTATTCAATCTATACTGTCCTTGTTTGGTTGACTAAACAGCTTTAAACCCGCAAAGACTACAGCTACCGGATGGATTGAAGTAATGAGGATTACAAAGACATCAAAATTATGACTTTCCACCCTATCCGCAGTGAGTTTTTGCAGTGCAGGCCACTGAACTATAGAAGAGGGTTGATGTTGATGAAATTATTTCCAAGTACCAATCTTTGTCTTGAATTCCTTTATGGGTAAAAACCCAAAACACCCAAAACTTCTATGGCTATTCCAAATCAACATGGATAAATCTTACCCTCTGACTTTGTTTCTCGATCACACTGTATCCTTTTTATTCTAAGGGTATGTAAATTCATGGTAATTGCACTGCACATAAAATTTAAATGATGGTGGTAGTGGGCCTTGAGGAAAGACCAGCACACATGCAAATCAACAGCTATATGAGTACATTAGGGGAGTAACTCTTAACCTTTGAGGGATGGATATAAGGATCCCTGTAGGTAGTCACATATTTGCTGAATCAATGAGAATGAGATGGAACTTCTTTCCAGAAAAAAAAAAAAGCATGTATATAATTTGTGTAAAAAGGAGTTCAAAGTCTGTCAATCCCATCCATTCTTTCATTATAAGGTCACCAAACCCTAAGAGAAGGATCACCATTATAATGACTATTTATAAATACTTGCTAAGTTCTCGGAACTGTTTTAACATTCTTAGGAAGCTGATAAATTTAGCAAAGCAGTAATTAGTATATTCAGTATATTTACTGAACAAATATGTATCGATTACATTTTGCCATCGTATAGGGTATTAGTGATTTATATGCAGATTCTCAGATCCTTTGCTTATGTATCTACTGAAAAGTTTCTTAAAAACTATAAATTTCAGAATTTCATCTACTGAAACTCTTAACTAGATTGTACAGGGTGGTGGAATTTCTATTTTTAAATGCTCCACTGGGTTCTCTGCTGAATAGGTAGGTTTGGAAATATGATTCAAAAATTAGTAAGTCCTGTGTTACTTTCCAATATTTATAAAGGCATGAGATTATCTAACATGTTCTTTAGGTTAAACTTCTTTTCAAAGAGAAAAAAACTGCTGGTGATAAATTTATTTCTAAAGACTGTGGCAGAAAATTCCATGCCTTCAAAACCATTTTAAACATTTTTTTCTGGGCAGAATAATTTATAGATGTCTTTAGCAATAAGGAAGAAACTATTATCAAGTGAAATACTGACTTTAGAGAACTAATAATGTAATAATAAAATAAAATGTAGTTTTTGGAGAATAACACACAGATGCTCATGATTTGTTTGATGGGAAAAATATCACAAATTCATACTATAAAGACCTCTAGGAATCAGCACTATTAATCAAATATTCAATATTGGGTAAATAAAATACCGTGCACATGCATTTTGTCATTTTTTCCTTCCTGTCTACTCTGCTTATAAAATATTTTAATATACATTCATTCTATATTCATTGCCTCATAATCTGCTTCAGAGATTAACTGTCCATACTCCTGATCTATGTGACTACCCTGTATATCCCGACAAATATATTCCTCTTTTTACCCGTGGAATCTGACACAATTTCCTTGATTAACTCTCAAGTCTCGTTTTGATCAACAAAAATGCGATATACAAAATTCCAAAGGGCTCAACTTGTACCAAATACTTGTACCATCTCTATTTCTTTTTTTTTTTTATGATTTTATTTATTTATTCACGAGAGACACAGAGAGGCAGAGATGTTGAGCCACCCAGGCGTCCCACCGTCTCTATTTCTGATGACCAAGCTTTCCTCATATTAAACCTTACAAATCCTATTCTGTGCACCCAAGTCTGTAACTAGTCTTCAATTCTTGATTATATTTTTATAACTTAGATATTGTTCTCATTTTTATAGACTGACATACTGACTGACAGGTAATTCAAAAATCCACTCTTTTTCATTCAACAGTTACGGTGTGCCCACGATAGCCAGATATCAGGAACCCAAAGACAAAAAGCAGCACCTCTGCCATAGAGAGTTTACCATTTAGTGACAAATGCCATAATATAAAATACAAACTGCTATAACTGGAATACAAATACAGTGTAAAAGTACAGAAAAATAGGTGTAGATATCTGATGATGATTGCTGTGTCATGTGAGATCTGTCCATAAAGATTTTAATGTAAAAATACTCCAATACTGTGAATCAGCACATTAGACCTTATTCATTTTCAAATATTCTTGAAGACTTTGTAATTTGGACCTCTTTCAGATCACCTTTTACTTTTGCTTAAAATGAGTCAGTCTTCTGTAGAATTTTGTGGGTAGAACCAAAATGATTGTAGGTCATCAGGGATAGCAATTATGGAAGAAGTGAAACGATAGAAAGTGAAGAAAAACTGGAAACTGGGGTGTTTTTCACCACCTCCCATCCTGACAACTCAGCTTACTTGCAGAAGAAAATGGCATCCTTGGAAGGGTCCAATTTAATCAACCTCCTCCCAGGCAGCTAGTTGATGTCCTTGGGGAATGGTACCATATTGGGAACTAAGTTTTAGTATCTGTTATTAAAGAGCTGTGATGTGGCACCTGGGTGGCTCGGTGGTTGAGTGTCTGCCTTTGGCTCGGATCATGATCCTGGGGTCCTGGGATCGAGTCCTGCATCAGGTTCCCCACAGGGAGCCTTCTTCTCCCTCTGCCTGTGTCTCTGCCTCTCTCTTTGTATGTCTCTTACAATTAAATAAATAAAATATTTAAAGAAATAAAAAATAATAAATAAAAAATAAAAATCTGGGAAATTGTTTGGGCACCTGGGTGGCTCAGTTGGTCTGCCTTTGGCTCAGATCATGATCCCAGGATCCTGGGATCAATGGATCCCAACATCAGGCTCCCTGCTTAGTGGGGAGACTGCTTCTCCCTTCACCCCTCCCCTGCTCATGCTCACTCTCTCTCTCAAATAAATCCATAAGATCTTTTTTTTTTTTTTTTTAAAGCTGGGAAATTGAAAGTCAAACTATATGTGTAGAGTCTATGTTGTTGATACTATGCGTAACATTCATCCCTCCTGCCATGTCCACTTCATGTAAGAGCACAGTCTGTAAGGACAAGGGCGGCTGGAGGAGGAGGCCAACTGGTAGTCATATAACACATAGTCTTGTCACATGATTACAAATATCTTATTCTGCTGAATCTACTCCTTGGAGAGCTCTCACAGGTGGATCAAAAAAAATACCTGGGTATTCTGTGCTCATCCAGAGACATCTATCCATTATCTCTTTCCCTTTCTTCTTGTCACTATTCTCCCAATGTGTTCCTTCCAATCTCTGATCTTTAGTCACAACCTATGAATCAGTGTGGATCCTGCCTCTGACCATCTCTCATTGCAAGAAAAAACAACAACAACAACAAAACAAACAAAACCCTCCTCTACGGAATAGATATAATACTCCCAAGGTCTGCCTACTGGGAGGACTTTTCTTCCCTACTTTATTTGGAGGCATCATGGAGTGAAACTGTAGAGCTGCACTACTTTGGGGTGGTTCTAGTCAATCCTACAGAGCCACTTACAAATTAAGCCTGATTATTTTCCTTCCTCAGTTACTAGTCTAGGAAACTCCTAATGGGGTCCTAAGGATAATGACTGTGAGAGAGGATCAATGGAGCTGGAGAACGGGCCATAGGCATCAGAGTCACGTGCTCATGTGCCTTAACCTATCCTTCAGGCTTTGCTCAAGCCTAATCTCATGTGTCTTGCTTTCATTTGATGAGAGACTTCTGTCCATGCCCAACACCACCAACTCATGAAGGGTTGCTCAGGTTGTATAGTAATTTGGTGGCTCATGGAAAGTGTTCATTCTCTGCTACAGACCAGCAGCAATCCAGGATCTAGTTCTTAAAGGAAGATAGCAATCTGAAGAGAATGCCAGTGCTTTGCCCTAAAATCTTCAAAGTCTACTTTGTGACTCACCAATAGAAGTTTGCCCAGCAGCGCCATACGGTAGCACTGGCTGCTCCCATCATTTCAAACAACTACCCAAGTGGTAGAAGGGCTTATGAAATAATCTAAACTTGTTGTACAATCTTGCCTTTTCTAAGTCCTGATAAAAATAATTTAAAAAACCCTAATAAAGAATAGACTTTAAGGTCAGCAAATGGGTTGGAGGAATAAACCTGAATAAGGAACCTGTTGCCTCCAGAATCCAGACATTCTTAATAACAGAAAAGACCTAAAACAGCAAATTTCCTTTCACCCTCATGGGGAAATCTGAACATGTGCCCCTAGAAATTTCACCAGTGTGTAAGGCCCTAAATTTCTGTGGGATTCTTTACCATCTTTGGTTAGTGTATGTCCTATCAAGGTATTTAGAATAGTTCCTTCTTCTTTTTACAAGGTCCAATCACTATGGTGTTGTCAAAGTAATGGAACAGTATGATGTCTTCTACGATAGAAAAGCAACTGAAGTGCCTTTCGACTAGATGATATCCTCAGGACAGATATGGGAGTTAGCCCGAAGGTAACTCAGCAACGGTGCATTGCTGACCCTCTCAGCTTACATTCAACTTCTAACGGTTTTCACCAATAAAATATTTGTTACATACCATGCACTAGGGGATCGTGGAAGCTCCAGCAATGAAAACACTTGATAGATATTTTATGATCTATCTGCCTTCGGCATAAGCCAACTAGACAAAGTGAATGTGTAGGTCATAAGAAGCACTACTCCTTCACCTTTTAAGTCGTGGTGTGGCAGAAATATGGTATTACATTTTTCTTATTATGTAGGTAGGTAAAGGTAGTTCTGTGGCTTTCATTCAGTCAAGGAACTACTCTGGGATCTGCCATTTGCTAAGTCTGTGCCTCACAACCATGCATCTTATAACTGGGATAAAATCACATGATGAGTTGAGGTGCACATAGGCCTACTGTGGCAACCAACCCACATATCCAGTTACCTCTATATTCATCTCCTATGGCTACTGGACTACAGGCACATTTGGGAGCTCCAGGAATTGCCATCAGTTAGAACCAGGGCTGTAGAGCCTCAGTCTGTATATTCAACGTCTACAATACGGAGTCACTCTGATAAATGCTGGCAGGGTTTCTTGGAGGAAGGAAGGCTAGGAAGTACATTTACAGAATAAATTTTTGTCTGTGTGGCCATAGCCTTTTTCAAAGGAATCCAATACCCCCTGGATTAAGAGACTCTGGATCCAGAAACTGTCTCAAGAGTAAAAATTGGTTGAGGGGCTTGAATTGTCTTGTAACAATTCAAATCCCATCTCTCTTCACCAGACCTAGTGTTTTTCTGACTATACAAATCAATGTGATTCCATAGACTAATCATCTGTTTTAGTTCTAAGGATACCATGATTAGTTGACTAACACCGAGGATCTCTGTAAGTCAAAATATGCTGAATACTGTGCTGTCTATAGTGTCCATTTCTGTAACCATGCCCACCTTAATTCTGGTTATTAAGTGCTGCCACTCAGCTCCTGCTATTCTGGGGTTTTGTCATGCCAATTGAATATAGGGATTCCCTAGGATCCCATCATCCCCATTGGATTTTGGGAATCCAGGCTGATGGCACCATTTGCCACTGTCATCCCTGGCCTACAGGTAATAGTCATCCCAGAATTCTTCAAGGCTGCTGAAGCTTCCCTGAGGAATACATTAAGGTTAAGGAAGTGACCTTGGACAAATTTAAGTGCATAGATTAGAGTTGGTGAGCGGGACAAATCCAGGCTAACAACCATGTCTTCCTAAAACTTTGATACCTACTTTTCAGTATCACAAATGTTTTAACTTCATTATTTCTTACCTTTGGGTAAAGGTTTAATCAACCATTAAAGCAAACTCCTAGAAATATTCTTCACCTCTTGATTAAGCATATTGAATCCAAAATCTTTGCTTAGTACATATGCTCATTTAACACATTTTGACAACTCAGCATTATAATTCTTCCACCCTGATCCAACAGACTTAGAATTTATACTCAAAGGGCTCCCCAGATTTCTGTCAATCAAAATCATTCTTTTGGTGTGCATGGCACCTTGTCACACAGCTAAGAGGAGACTTGAAGACTATACATGGTTTCCCAGCATTTACCTGTAGTTGCTGTGTTCTTTGCTGGACCAAGGGCTACAGAGAGACAAAAGAAAGAGGAAATAAGCAAGGTGAAGGATCTCTGAACTTACTGGTGATAGCAAACTATATTATTCTTTAGCTGCTAGACAAACCACACAAACAGGCACATTATGGGCTATAAATTGCATGTTAAGGGAGTTAGGTATTGGATATGGCCCACTCAAAGATGCCCTGGGGCTACTATTTCAATGCCAGTCCTGCCAGCAAGGCACTTTTAAAATAAAATATATTAGACTATATGAGTAATTGATATAATAAAGCTCCATCAAGACCTTTTAGGCTTTTCATTAAATGTCAGGCTTTGATGAATCTCCAAGTGCTGGACCTTTTTCCTGTAAGTATCTCATATCCTAAACAGAACTATAGTCCTTTGAAACATGGCTGCTTGAGGGTCATTCTTCAAAACTCTTTCCCACCTTTGACATTTTTATGGGCTGGTTCTTTAAAATAAAATATGAAAGGTTTTCACAATAATGATGCTCTAGTATGTAGTCACTAAAATAACAGTGTTGGTTAACCTGAGAGGGGAAAGGTGTCTAGGCAGACGTAGAGATGATTTCCTTTAAAGCTGAGATCGTGACTTATTTGGTCATCTAAAAAACAATATTACATAGCAGGTCAAAACATGGGCTATGGAATCTGAATCCCCAAATTCAAATCCCAGCTCTACACTTACTTGTAGTGTGATATGGGGAAGTAAATCTCTGCTCTTCAGTTTCACCATCTGTAAAATAAAGGAGTTATAATAGTAACTGTCTCCCAGGATTGTGGTGGGCTTTCTGTAAGTTAAGATATCTAAATAAATTAAGATCTCCAATGTTCAGAAAACTGTAGGACTATGTCATTGTTGGCTCTTGATATTATGTACCTCTTTGTCACACC